>NC_091129.1:151158614-151331114 GCF_040183065.1 Periplaneta americana | reverse complement strand
CAATTTGTTATTTATTTATTGTACAAATCGTTACTTAAATGTCTTTCCTTCTTGTTTTTTCATTTGTGGCTTAAAAGATGTAGGTTCCTCATGACAATCCAGTGTTTGTGCTGTCACCTTGAAGTCTCATTGAAGGGCATTTCCCTCCAGTTTAGATGTACCCAATGGTTACGCTCCCTTTACTATAGGTCTATGGAAGGTAATTTTGGACATATTGAAAATAAAATTTAAGAAGATGCTCTGGAGCTAGAATATGCCATTAGGAAAGTAGAGGAAAACGGACAGAGCTTGGAATTGCACGGGTTACATCAGCTGCTTGTCTACGCGGATGACGTGAATATGTTAGGAGAAAATCTACAAATTATTAGGGAAAACACGGAAATTTTACTTGAAGCAAGTAAAGTGAAAGGTTTGGAAGTAAATTCCGAAAAGAGGAAGTACATGATTATGTCTCGTGACCAGAACATAGTACAAAATGGAAATAGAAACATTGCAAATTTATCCTTTGGAAAGGTGTAAAAAATAAAATATTTTGTAGCAACAGTAACAAACATAAATGACACTCGGGAGAAAACTAAACGCAGAATAAATATGGGAAATGTTTGTTATTATTCTGTTGAGAAGCTTTTGTCATCCAATCTCCTCTCAGAAAAGGTGAAAGATAGAATTTATAAAACAGTTATATTACCAGTTGTTCTGTATGGTTGTGAAACTTGGACTCCCGATTTGAAAGAGGAACAATGGTTAAGGGTTGTTTGACAATAAGGTGCTTAGAAAAATATTATTGGGGCTAAGAGAGATGAAGTTACAGGAGAATGGAGAAAGTTACACAACGCAGAACTGCACGCATTGTATTCTTCACCTGACATAATTAGGAACATTAAATCCAGACGTTTGAGATGGGCAGGGCATATAGCACGTATGGGCGAATCAAGAAATGCATATAGAGTGTTAGTTGGGAGACCGGAGGGAAAAAGACCTTTGGAGAAGCCGAGATGTAAGTAGGAAGATAATATTAAAATGGATTTGAGGGAGGTGGGATATGATGGTAGAGACTGGATTAATCTTGGTCAGGATAGGGACCGATGGCGGACTTACGTGAGGGCGGCAATGAACCTCCGGGTTCTCTAAAAGCCGTAAGTATTATTGCATTGGCTATTAGTATGGAAAATTGTCATAATGAATATAATACCATTCCTTCATTATGCACTGGAATGCCAAGAAAATATAATATAAAGAAATATTTATAGCATACCGGTAATGATAACGTTAAAAATTTCGGAATATGGTTATGATTCTAGCCCATATTATGACTGTAAAATAAGCTACAAACAAGTCGCTTAATAAGAGTCGATGCTTTGCTCATGCACTCACATTCACAGAATTGCTTCCTATAGCTCTCATTAGCACATCGATTATGAACAATAACAGCCAACACACATTTACTAAATAAGGCAGAAAAAACTATTACTTCCATTCAAATTCCACTGCTTCGATTATAGAAATTAGTATCTTAATAGAAACCAATTATCACAAAGTTAACAACTCTCGTTCTCACCCAACAAAAGTCAGAGCTTGCGGCCCCCAATTTGGTAATCTCTATCATTACATCGCTCTAGGGCATTGAAAATGGAATTGTACAGCGTTTTAACTATTCCCCAGCTTTATTTAACTGTTTGTTGTGGTTTTAATTTAAACTCTGGCTAGTAAACGAATTAAAAAAAACTCCAAAAATAAAAAAAAAAAAAACTGATCAATTAGTTGATATTAGGCGGTTTTATTACCATTCTCTCCTGACGACATGATGATCTAATTTAACCAAACGCATTAAAACTCTTCTCATACCGATATCCAGAATGCTTAAACGCTAGTCGCGAGATGCAATCGATAAATCCATATCGAACATTAAGTCATAATTACTGTCCGCTAACGCTAAATCCGCGTTGTAGTTACAAGCTGTTGCGATAGAAATTTCGCTATTTGAACTTGGTGGGAGGTAGTATCGCCGATGGAAACGGGGATGAGGGCAGGTCATCAAAATCGTTGCTATGGTAATTCAGGCTCATTAGCCATATCCCGCCCACAAAACAAGTAGCCCATGTCAGTTGCAGCGTAGTAACGAAATTGGTTGCAATATTCATCCTGGATCAGTGGACCCGCAATATTGAGCATAATGCATCACACGCAGTCACTGCTACGAAGTATTATTACGTTGCAGGTAATCACTGAAATTAAAACTACATAGAACACGTGTGTAATTCATTGTAATAGGCTGACAGCAACATTTCGTAGTCATGACGATCTGCACTCCTACTCTGTATGCAATTGCATTACATTCGCACTACAATTAATTAGCCCCGTTATGATTGTGTTATTTCCTAGAAAAGTCATATTCACTGTCGAATAATTCAGACCGCACAGAAAATATTTCTGCTACCTTAATAAATCCTGCATAATGTTACATAGACGCTCATAACCCACACATCATGTAGCAGTAATAACTTTTAGAGCAATTAAAATCACTTATTTTGAGTGATATGATTTATATTTAACAAGTGTTTAATGTCTCCAGTTTATACTCCGAAATTAAAAACACCAAATTATACGTGTTTTTTTTTTCGGGACTAGCTTGTATGTATGTATTTATTTACACTGCAAGTGGGCAAGCACCCGGTGGCAGTGGTATACACAATATAAACAATCTATACTAATAATAAATCTGTAGCCGAAATTTTTCTGGTAATTTTCGATTTTCCAAAAATAATTGGTCTTGACATATATAATTAACCACCCTGAAACCGAAAATCGCTTTTTTGAAATTTTTATTTGTATGTCTGTCTGTCTGTCTGTATGTTTGTTACCTTTTCACGCGATAATGGCTGAACGGATATCGATGAAAATTGGAATATAAATTAAGTTCGTTATAACTTAGATTTTAACTATATGGCATTCAAAACACATTATTTAAAAGGGGGGTTATAAGGGGGCCTGAATTAAATAAATCGAAATATCTCGCTTATTATTGATTTTTGTGAAAAATGTTACATAACAAAAGTTTCTTTAAAAATAATTTGCGATACGTTTTATTCCTTGAAAAATTTTGATAAGACTGATATTTAATGAGATAAATGAGTTTTAAAATTAAAACAACTGCCATCTAAGGCCGTGTAATGAATTAAAAAACAAATGACTTCGTCTATAAGGAGCCTTGGACAGCAACAATCGAAAGCTATGAAAGATAGCCTACAGATAATGTTTCTGTGTTTGTATGAAGTAATATCGGAAGCTAAATTAACCGATTTGTATAATTAATTATTATTTCACCATTGGAAAGCGTAGTTTCTCTATATGGACATAATGCTATAATGTTATTACAGTAACTTCTGAGTGAATCGAGGACAGGTAAGATTAAAATAACTTCTTATGCACAGAAAACTTAATAGGCTATTTTGTGCATTCATTAAACTATGGTTGCTTGTAATAACAAATAAGAAACATAAAGGAATTACCATTGCACCAAATGAGTGCTCTCTGGACGAAAATGATCCCATTTTAATAATTTAAATACAATTTAAATTAAGTAACGTATTAAACGATTTATCCTTCTATCAAACACGAATGTTCCCTGGATCAAACGTCCTATTTTAATTATGTAATTACTTTATATTTATTTCTAACAGATGCAGCGGAGCGCACGGGTACGGCTAGTACACAATAAAATGATAAGCAATACGCAATAAAATTTACAATACACAATACAATTATACAATACACCAGTGATCGCCAAAAGCTGTGTCGCGACACATGCCCCTGCCTCCACTCAAACGTAACCATGGCATCATACCCCCACCCTCTGTTTACAGCCTTCACTTCGGTATAAGACAAGACATTTATCAGCAGCGGACGTACACATGTAAAGTTACAAGTGTGTAGGATAATATGTTTCGATGTCTTTTCGAAAACAGAAAACAGACAATATGTAAAAACTTAATTTTAAGGAGCATGGGAGTAAAAGTATTTCTTTTGTGCAGATGGAAAAAATATCAGATAGTTAATTTGTTGAGATAGTCAAATTCAAGTCATGCGTGACAACGGTTAGGTGAAGGTAACTACTAAGAGAACTTGTGTACTTTATGCAGCACCTATGTGAAATTTTCTATACACAGTGTCCCATTTATCTTGTGCACCTTACTTATAGTTTGACAACTTCAAGTGAAACCCCGTAAAACACGCCAACTTCTGGAATCTCTCTCTTTCTTTCTTCTCTCTCACTCGCTCTTCGTCATTCAGTCACCAATCACCACGTAAATATCTGAGAGGGTGTGTGTGGACATCGCGACCAATAGAAGAACCACTCTCCAGTATTACCACAATAACGGATTCTTCATTTTTGCCTCGACTGTCGGCTAGGAAGGTTCCATTATGCTAGCATTGCAGGCAACTAGTCAACCTTTTAATGCTTTTGTTAGCAGGTTTGACAAACTGTGAGTGGATCTGCAAGTACATAGTGCATAGTGCTCTCTCCCTTCCCCCCGTGCTTTCTCACTTGCTCCTCCCCAAGACAGCCAGCGCTCACGTAGTAACTCGGTCAGTCTTTCACTTCCATTTGTCAATCTATACTTACTTACTTACTTACTGGCTTTCAAGGAACCCGGGGGTTCATTGCCGCCCTCGCATAAGCCCGCCATCGGTCCCTATCCTGAGCAAGATTAATCCAGTCTCTATCATCATATCCCACTTCCCTCAAATCCATTTTAATATTATCTTCCCATCTACGTCTCGGCCTCCCCAAAGGTCTTTTTCCCTCCGCCCTCCCAACTAACACTCTATATGCATTTCTGGATTCGCCCATACGTGCTACATGCCCTGCCCATCTCAAACGTCCGGATTTAATGTTCCTAATTAAGTCAGGTGAAGAATACAATGCGTGCAGTTCTGTGTTGTGTAACTTTCTCCATTCTCCTGTAACTTCATCCCGCTTAGCCCCAAATATTTTCCTAAGAACCTTATTCTCAAACACCTTTAACCTATGTTCCTCTCTAAAAGTGAGAGTCCCAAGTTTCAGAGCCATAAAGAACAACCGGTAATATAACTGTTTCATAAATTCTAACCTTCAGATTTTTTGACAGCAGACTAGATGACAAAAGCTTCTCAACCGAATAATAACAGGCATTTCCCATATTTATTCTGTGTTTAATTTCCTCCCGAGTATCATTTATATTTGTTACTGTTGCTCCCAGGTATTTGAATTTTTCCACCTCTTCAAAAGAAAAATTTCCAATTTTTATATTTCCATGTCGTACAATATTTTCTTCACGAGACATAATCATATATTTCGTCTTTTAGGGATTTACTTCCAAACCTAAGCTTGTGCTTTATTCAAAGTTACTTCTTTTTAACATTTGCTGTTTAAATGTAGGCCTAATGTGAATTAATTTCACAGGTTAATTAGTATATCTACAGTATTTAGAATTTTTACCGGATATTCTTTGCACAATTATTTCAAGTCTACCTTTTGAACTTAATTAGTTGGCAGAGTGTCCTGTTTCAGAGGCTACAGAATGTACAGCGGATTTCTGCAGAGAAGTGCAGATATTTCTTATTAAAAGTATCTATTTCGTCATTTGTTGTCTGTGATGTATTGCGCCATGCTCACCCTATTATCAGATCCAAATTTTTATCATTGATGTAATGGTTGCCATAAGAGCCAAATTTCAGGGGTTGGGTTCCAATAAAATATTATATGTTTTTAAGAAACTATAAAGTGTCTAGCGCACTTACTTTAGTATCTAGTTATTACCCATTTCTATTCTTTTCTATGCTGTTTGGAGGTAGTAGATATTGGAAAGTTTCTGTAATAAAATAAATTAGGGGAGAAAGAACTAGTATTGTTGCCTCCAAAGACACTTCTTGTTTAGTCTATTATTTACTACTTACACGTTGAATAGTTATAGAAACTCGTATTTTCTGTATTATGCGTGCACTTTTGACATTAACGTTCCAGACTTCATTTATTTTACTCAAACTTAGGTCAGAAGTTGTAAGTAGGCCTAGAGTAAAGTTAGAGAAGTGGCAAAATTATGGTAACTCATTTGTCAGTTTCAATTGAAAGTTGACATTCTTTGTTCTCTTCTCCTTGATATGCTGTATTCAATTGAGATTACTTGTTCTTACACACTTGTATTACCTCAACGAAACAGTGTCGACGTACAGCTCGACCAAGTTAAGTCTGCGAGCCGAGAGGGGAAGTTGGAGGCAGGTTTGTAGTGAAAGGAGGCGGTAACGAGAGGAGACCCGTACAGTCACATACGACAGTAAAAATTTCCTACTGCGCTACAGTTCATAGAGCACTCCGAGAACAAGACACTTTCAAATAGACTGTACTCCTACTTCTGCTTGACACACTCTCGACAGTGAGATTTGGCGTTCCGATTGGCAAGAGTGGGCATAGGAGAGAAAGTTGCATGAGGGGGGGAGGTTAGGAGACAGCGTAACGGTTGTCACAGCTTGCCTTTTTCTAAGACAAGGACAACTGCGTAGTGTATTTCAAACGATGTACACACTTTGAAATCTGAGCCTCAAATGACCTTTGTGGCAACTGTGTTTTGCCTCTACATACCTCTACATCCCATCCTGGTATCTCCACTCGCAGACTTGACTTGGGCAAGCTGTACCGATACATAAAGAATGAATGCTATTGCAAGGTAACAAAAGTAGAAACTTCTGAAAATTATTTCATTACAGAAAAGTTAAGAACAGTAAAACCTGGCATCATTTTCAGGAGCTTCAATGTGTCTAATCCGATTTCTGCAAATTTATTGGCCACACAACTTATTGCAGATCACTAGACTTCGTTGAATTGCCACACGCAGCATGCAATCAGGTTGCCGATGTATGGTAGTATAGATGAGGTGAGCGACCGCCCGGTCTCGTAGTATAAGCAGTTCATGTTAAGAGTTGTGACCGGTCCAAATAGATACAGCAGCTACAGATAATGTATACCTATGTAAGCACTTGTTTTTGCATTACTGTGGTTGGAATAGTCAAAGCTTAACATTTGTTCAGTGCAGACAAGAATTCAATCAAACATGCTACAATGAGTGTGTTGCTGTTCCAAACAATTTCCCCTGGAATACCCCCGCAGCCAGTCTTGACCACGTTGAGAAACGTGGTTGGATGCTGTTAATTATTATGCAGAATATTACGGCAAAAGAATAGAGGTAATTGTTGCATTGGATAGCACAGACAGTTCCGCTGTTGCAGCTGTAAAATCATTGCCTTCTGAAGAGCTATTGGAAGATATTCTGTTCATTGATTCTAATTTTAAAATCGTGTCCAAAAGCATCACCCTGTTAGAATCGTCTAAACTACAACTCTCAGAAGCCCTTAATATAGCGGATAAAGTATCACAAACCGTTATCCAAAATAACAATTCATTAATTTCAGAAAAAGTGAAATGTAAGTTGAGAAATATTATTGCTAAAAATTCTGCCTATTCACAATTTCGTATTATAAATTATGTACTATCAAGTCACGATAAGACGTCTGAAGTTGATGTACTAAAAAGTAGTGACTTTCCGTTCTTCAAATATGCACCTATTATATCGTGTGATGTCGAATGTACATTTTCCCAATATAAAAACTGTTTAAGTGACCATCGTAGGAGGTTCAGTTTGCAATCGCTCAAAATGTACGTAACTCTTCACTGCAATGCACATATTCAAGGATGATGTGAGTAGGTTATATTACATTAAATTTTAAGAGTTAATATATCTCACTATAAAATAATTGTGTATTTACATGTTTAGATATTTCCTATTTCAAAGATCATTCATTCTACACAATTGATGAATTGTTTATGCTTGTGAATTGAATTATTCTACTTAAATGACATGTACAATTTTATATAGCTCAACTAAAATATGTTTTTATATTGACTTAATCTGTTTACTATGTATTGTATTTTTTGTTTAGCATAACTGATGAATTGTATGTACTGTAAATTGAATAGTATACTGTATAGGTCAACTGATGAATTGTTTAAGCTTATAAATTGAATTAATCTACTTCATATGAATTGTATAGCTTAACGAAAATAAGTTTGTAAATTGAACTAATTTGATTGTATATGTTTGTATAGTTTGGCTGATGAATTGTATATGTTCTTAAAATGATTACTAGTCAGTGTAGCTCTACTGATGAATTGTATATAGACCTACTGTAAATTGAATGGTAATATGTATAGCTCAACTGATGAATTGTTTATGATTATAAATTGAATTAATCTACTTGATATTAATTGCACAAATTTGTATAGCTTAATGAAAGTATGCTACTTTGTATTGTATATATTTGTATAGATTTGGCCGATGAATTGTATATGCCTTAAATTGAATAGTAATCTATATAGCTCTACTGATAAATTGTTTGTGTTTGTAATTTGAAGTAGTTTGCATGATATGTATTATCAATTTCTGTATATCACAACTGGTTGAATTGTTTATGCCTTAAATTTAATTAAATTGTTTTGTATTATAATATAGCTCAACTTATGAATGATCGTTTGCGTTTGTAAATTTAATAATCTGATTGGCTATGTATTGTATACTTTTAGTAGAGCCATCGATGTTGGTCAGTCGACAGACTCGCTGGGCTGCTGATCCGGAGCTGCGTTCGGGCTTGGGTTGGATCCCCCTTTGGACTTTGGTTTCTTCGGAGGTTTTCCCCAGCCGTGGGACTGAAGCCGGATGGTCTATGGCGAGTCCTTGGCATCAACCCCTTTGATTTGATTACCTGGTTGGGTTTTTCCGAGGTTTCCCCCACAGAAAAGGCAAATGCCGGGTAATATTTTGGCGAATCCTCGGACCTCATCTCATCTCACTACATCTCGCCAAAATGTAAAAAAATGTAAAAAAATTGTACAAAATTGTAAAAATTGTAGAAAATTACTAAATTGTAAAACTATAAAAATTTGTAAAAATTGTAATTGTAATATTGTAAAATGTTGACATGTTCCACATCTTAAAGCTTCATTGCTCATGTAAGATCTATGGAATAAAATAAATGAATGAATGAATTATATTTCTTGAATCCAGGATAAAGGTTTTATTGTAACCGCAGTATACTGCTCAGTGTTTACATCAGAGGCATACTTCACCCGTTGCACGCCCACTTCTCACGCAGTCTATACCGCGTGCGTAGTAAACCTTGCGATTCTCGTGGCAATTCCACGAAGTCTACAGATCACATTTTTCAATATGCAAATATCGTTAGAAGAACACCATTTGTACAAATTCGTTTGTCTCTAGATTGTTTCTTTCGCGTTTATTGACTCCTTAAAAGCCAGTAAGTAGTAAGTAAAGCATAAGCTTAGGGGACTATTAATATTCCATACGAAATAGCGACTTCTAAATGTTGCCACGACAACGCGAAATTATTCGTCCAAGCATACGCAAGCCTTTTACCACACGAAGTGGAAATATACTACCAGCAAAAATTAAAAAGCATGCAGTGTTCTCGGATACATATAATCACCATAATTTTGCAATATAATACGCTGCAATTAACCGACCGAAAACATGGGACAAGGATTTAGTTTTGGAAGAATACGTACGAGAGAGAGAAAAATAGAAAAGAATGGGGGCTGTAAATATACAGAAGCCTACAAAGAGGGAGAGGGTTTAATTTGAGGTTTTTTAGACCTCGCCGAGTTTCCGAAGAGTCATGATATGCATAAGTTTCTTCTTTGGTGGCTTCTAGAAGGGGGTTTGGGGCATACAGGAAACTCCTCCATCTTTATTATATGTCCGCGTGCTCTTCCGCATAGCATCCAATTAGAACCGGAGCAGCACTCAGACCGGCTGGGCCAGCGTTATGTGGCCACTATCCCCTTACCACTGGTAGCCCGAAGAGAGCATTATTCACACTGCTATGCGTAGCGACGGCATTCAAGTAGCGTTCTTCTCAACGAGGATTCAAACACGCGGCAAATGAAATGTCAGGATATTTCTTAAGTTCACAACTTACAGATATTATATTAGGCTTTTGAAAAGGCTTAATAATAACTAAGAGAGTATATAATAGTTACTTACATATCTATGGCTTTTAAAGAACCCGGAGATTCATTGCCGCCCCCACATAAGCCCGCCATGTGCCTCTATCCTGTGCAAGATTAATCCATTTTAAAGAACCCGGAGGTTCATTGCCGCCCCCACATAAGTCCGCCATCGGTCCCTATCCTGTGCAAGATTAATCTAGTTTCTATCATCATATCCCACCTCCCTTAAGCCTATTTTAATATTATCCTTCCATCTACGTTTCGGCCTCCCCAAAAGGTCTTTTTCTCTCCGGCCTCCCAACTAACACTCTATATGCATTTCTGGATTCGCCCATATGTGCAATACGCCCCGCTCATCTCAAATGTATGGCTTCAATATTCCTAATTATGTCAGGTGAAGAATACAATGCGTGCAGTTCTGTGTTGTGTAATTTTCTCCATTCTTCTGTAATTTCATCCCTCTTAGCCCCAAATATTTTCCTAAGAACCTTATTCTCAAACACCCTTAATCTCTCTTCCTCTCTCAAAATGTGAGTCCAAGTTTCACAACCATACAGAACAACCGGTAATATAACTGTTTTATAAATTCTAACTTTCAACCTTCTTGAGAGCAGATCAGATGACAAAAGCTTCTCAACCGAATAATAACAGGCATTTCCCATATTTATTTTTCGTTTAATTTCCCTCAGAGTGTCATTTATATTTGTTACTATTGCTCGAAGATGTCTGAATTTTTCAATGGACTGAAAAAAAAAACTCTGAATAAAGGTAAGGGGGAAGAGACTGAAATTTGAATTTTTTTTTCCCTAATTGATGCACTATTTTTATTTTTTTATGTAGGAATATTATTGCTCCCACTTAAATTCGAGATTAGTTTTTTTTTTTTTAATGGGGTTCAAATTTTAAACGATACCAAGATACAGTAATTCACTAAAATCGATAAATCTCAGCCACTTTTAAAGACGAATTCAAAATTGATGACACTAAAAGCACGTTCTTTAAAACGTCTGGAGCACAATTTTGATATTATCTTTCATGATTTTAAGATAAACAATTATATTTTAAGAATAAAATATTTTACAGGTACTTTTATAAAAATATGGGGGCATATTTCTCAAATGCAACAAAATAACAAATTTCTATTTCAAAGAAAAGTTTCCAAATAGCCTGAAGAATGTGTTACCAAATATCATGCATGTAGCGTTAATAGTTTCGAAGAAGCATAACTTGTATGGAATAAACAAATAATTGAAGTTATGGGAAATTGCAACAAAATTTAGTGTCATTAAATATTTTACGCAACAGAGCTTAAAAAAATGGCGTCAGAGAAAGTGATTAGGCCATAAATACATATTATGCTTGATGTAGCGTGAGTATGGAGCGGAACAGAAAAACCAAAAACCAAGTGAACTAGTTAGAAAGTGAACGGGCTTGAAGTCCAGCCCCGTACATAAGAAAGAACTGAGGGAGGGAGAAGATGATGTTGTAAAAGGGTGGTGACTGGAAGGAGGTAGCACGATCGGAGGATGGGGGAAGAAGGAAGTAGGCTACGTGGAAGGATTACACTAGTATACCGGAGAAGTTACTAAAATATAGATCACAGTCATGACATGGACATACTTTGGGCTACCAAAAAGAAGATAAGAAACCAAACACAAGTACAGCGTGCTTAGGGAATGAAAAGAGGAGGGAATGGAGAAGGAAGCAGAGTTAAGAAGAATAAAGGGAGGAGGATGAAAGGGAGAGAGTGAAACAGACGACAGATGCAGAAAGAGGAGAACGGAAAAGAGGATCAAAGATTGACAGGGAAAAATATGAAAATAAGAAAGAAGGGGAGAAACGGGACGATAAGAGCAGCAACGAAATAAGGACGAGAAGAGAGTATAAAGAAACGGAGAAAAGGGGCGAAAAGACAAAGGAACGAGAAGAAAAAAGGAATGAAAGAAAGGGGACGAGTAGACAAAAGCGACGAGTGGGCTACAGAAAAAGGACGAAGTGAGAAAAGAGCTGAGAAGAGAAAAGAAACGAGAAGAGAAAAGAAACAAGAAGATAAGGGACGAGTAAAGAAAAAGAATGAAGTGAGAAAATATATGAGAAGAGAAAAGAAACGAGAAGAGAAAAGAAACAAGAAGATAAAAGGGACGAGAAAAGAAACAAGAAGATAAAAGGGACGAGTAAAGAAAAAGAATGAAGTGAGAAAAGATATGCGAAGAGAAAAGAAACGAGAAGAGAAAAGAAACAAGAAGATAAAAGGGACGAGTAAAGAAAAAGAATGAAGTGAGAAAAGATATGAGAAGAGAAAAGAAAAGAGAAGAGAAAAGAGATGAGAAGAGAAAAGGAACGAGAAGAGAAAAGGAACGAGAAAACAAAAGAGACGAAAAGATACAAGGGTCGAGTAAAGAAAAAAGGACGAAGTGAGAAAAGATATGAGAAGAGAAAAGTAACGAGAAGAGAAAAGAAACAAGGCGAGAAAAGGGACGAGAAGAGAAAGGAAACTAGAAGAGAAGATGAACGAGAAAAGAAAAGAGACGAGAAAAGAAAAGAGACGAGAAGATAAAAGGGACGAGTAAATAAAAAGGACGAAGTGAGAAAAGATATGAGAAGAGAAAAGAAACGAGAAGAGAAAAGAAACAAGGCGAGAAAAGGGACGAGAAGAGAAAAGAAAAGAGAAGAGAAAAGAGATGAGAAGAGAAAAGGAACGAGAAAACAAAAGAGACGAAAAGATACAAGGGTCGAGTAAAGAAAAAAGGACGAAGTGAGAAAAGATATGAGAAGAGAAAAGTAACGAGAAGAGAAAAGAAACAAGGCGAGAAAAGGGACGAGAAGAGAAAGGAAACTAGAAGAGAAGATGAACGAGAAAAGAAAAGAGACGAGAAGATAAAAGGGACGAGTAAATAAAAAGGACGAAGTGAGAAAAGATATGAGAAGAGAAAAGAAACGAGAAGAGAAAAGAAACAAGGCGAGAAAAGGGACGAGAAGAGAAAAGAAACTAGAAGAAAAGATGAACGAGAAAAGAGACGAGAAGATTAAAAGGGAGGAGTAAATAAAAAGAACAACATGAGAAAAGATATGAGAAGAGAAAAGAGACGAGAAGAGAAAAGGGATGAGAAGAGAAAAGAAACAAGACGAGAAAAGGGAGGAGAAGAGAAAAGAAACAAGACGAGAAAAGGGACGAGAAGAGAAAGGAAACTAAAAGAGAAGATGAACTAGAAAAGAAAAGAGACGAGAAGATAAAAGGGACAAGTAAATAAAAAGGACAAAGTGAGAAAAGATATGAGTAGAGAAAAGAAACGAGAAGAGAAAAGGGACGAGAAGAGATAAGGAGCGAGAAGAGAAAGGAAACTAGAAGAGGAGATGAAAGGGAAAAGAAAAGAGACGAGAAGATAAAAGGGTCGAGTAAAGAAAAAGGACGAAGTGAGAAAAGGTATGAGAAGAGAAAAGAAACGTGAAGAGAAAAGAAACAAAAAAAGAAAAGGGACGAGAAGAGATAAGGAACGAGGAGAGAAAGGAAACTAGAAGAGAAGATGAACGAGAAAAGAAAAGAGACGAAAAGATAAAAGAGTCGAGTAAAGAAAAAGGACGAAGTGAGAAATGATATAAGGAGAGAAAAGAAACAAGACGAGAAAAGGGACGAGAAGAGAGAGGAAACTAGAAGAGAAGATGAACGAGAAAAGAAAAGAGACGAGAAGATAAAAGGGACGAATAAAGAAAAAGGGCAAAGTGAGAAAAGGTATGAGAAGAGAAAAGAAACGAGAAGAGAAAAGAGACGAGAAGATAAAAGGGACGAGAAGAGATAAGAAGCGAGAAGAGAAAGGAAACTAGAAGAGAAGATGAATGAGAAAAGAAAATAGATGAGAAGATAAAAGGGACGAGAAGATAAAAGGGACGAGTAAAGAAAAAGGACGAAGTGAGAAAAGATATGAGAAGAGAAAAGAAACGAGAAGAGAAATGGGACGAGTAGAAATAAGGGAATAGAAAAAGGGCTGAGTAGAAAAAAGGGACAAGAAACGAAAATAGACGAAAGAAGAAGAGTCGAGAGGGGAAAGGAATGAGAAGGGGTTTATTAGTTTATTTTACGACACCTTCTTAACTACGATGGTTATAGGCCTATTTAGCGTCTGAGTGAAATGAAGATGATGATGCCAGCGAAATGAGTCCAGATCCAGTGCCGTAAGTTACCCAGCATTTGCTCTTAATGAGCAAAGAAAGAACTTCAACCAAGTTACAATAGGGATTTGAACCCAGGCCTGCTCGTTTCATGGTCAGACATGCTAACAGTTACTCCACAGCGGTGGACCACGAGAGGGAAAAAGGAATCCGAAGAAGAAGGGGTAGAGAGGGGGAGAGGGACGAGAATAGAAAAGGTACGAGAAAAGAAAGAAATGGAGATGAGGTGGGGAGAAGGTAAAAGGAAGGAGAGAAGAAAGAAAGTAAACGAGTATAAGGAGTGAGCGTGGAAAAGGAAGAGTTTTAAAAATGGGAAAGAGGAAAGTATTTGACAAGAGGAAATGAGGGGAAGAAATATTGAATTAAACGAAAGAAGTGAGAGAAAGGAGTATTAAAGGAGAAAGTGAAATTAGGAATAGGGGAGAGAAAGATGATGGTGGGAAAAATACAGACGGGTAAGGAAGAAAAGGAGGAAAGGAACAAGACGAAGATGTGAAGAAAAATGAACAGAAAAAGGAAACTAACACGGATAACAATACTGAGGCCGGATAACAAAGCAAAGAGGGATAAGGAGAAAGAAGAGGAGGGAGATAAAAATACGAATTAAGTAAAACCACATACAACGTATATCACGGGACAGAAAAGCGAAATTTAAAAACAAAGAGGACTAATTAGAAGGTGAGAAAAATACTTAAGGATACTGAAAATGGAAATAATAAAAAGATGAGAAAACATATACTGTATTCTCTTTAAACATTGCTCTAAGTTGTACGAGATCAAATACATAGAAGATGACATTTTCTATATTTTACTTGAGATAAATAACAGATAAATAGAGATACAAAATAAGGTACTTTTTTGCACTCCGTTTAGCTTGTATTTCTAATATACTGTACTGGGGCTATTCAGAGCTGTCTTCGGACGTAACGTAACAGCACTGCACAAAATTCAACGTCTGCTGACTAGCAGGCAATTTGTCTCCGTAATAGGGTTCGACAAACGACAAACTATTAGGAGGATTCAGGTTCGTTTCTCGGTCATTGCACACACAAGTTAATAGCGGAAGACTCTCCAAAGGCAATTTAGGCGGGGCTGCATCGCTGCTCAGCTAACCTCTCTGTCTTCAGTGTCCTATCATAAATCAATTTCAGTACTTTGTGAAGACCACATTTTTCGTCCACCAAAAGTTAGCGTGAAATTTAATTTATAGGCAGAAGATTAAATACGCGTAGGTATGAATCAACTTTTCAAGAATTGTATACAGATCAGTGTCGACTGTCCTAACGAGCTAGACACATTTTGATTTTGTCAAAATTTAACTCATTTTTTGTTTCGAATGCATGCATTTTATCGACTTACACAACAAAGCGAATTACTTACTACTCTTCGCTCTGATCAGTTTTAGAAACTATCATATTACAAGAGAATAAGTTGGATTTCTCCGTCTGCGCTTAATTCCTATATAAGGTTTCTTACAAAGATTAAAATCTTAATGTGCTACAAAATCCGCAGTCCCGAGTTGTTCAAATGGAATATTTCTCTCAGTTATTGGAATAGAAATCCCTCTCTCTTCCCCCTGTGTGTATGTGGTGTGTGAGTGTGTGGTTATTTCACGACGTTCGTCATGTAGTTCCTATTTCTCTAATATATCGCCACAGAATAAGAGAACGAGTAACTAACTCACCTGTACAAAATAAGTTGTTGAAAATTTTTATGCTCGACCATGCCGAAATGTAGTAATTATACACCTGGTAGCAGTCCTTTAATGCATGTCATTAAAGTACACCTATTCATTAAAGTTCAGGTTTTCGATTATTCTCGGATATGCAATCGAAAGACAAATATCGAAACGTCACGGAGGCTGGAAATCCAATACTGTCGCAGAAGGTTATGTTCTGTTACTATAATAATTAGCGTTAATTGTAAATAATATTCAAATAAATTCAATTTGTCATCTCGTTTTTCAATGTCCAATTCAATTTCAAGGTTATATCAAGACTAATGTTTATCTTACTCTCTAGATTATATCAAGGTCATCGACATTCGTTTCCCGGAAAAATCAATACTTTCACGTCTGCGCACATCTCACAATTTATGACGTAGGCTATTGCACTCACTCACATAACAATAACATGAATACTTATGAATAATTTCAAGTTAGAAATATGGTCGAGCATAAAAAGTCGTATGAAACTTGCCTATAATGGTAATTAAGACGCTCGTATGAAAATTATGAACTCGCTTGCGCTCGTTTCATAAACATCCTCGCGTCTTAATTACTACCATCGTTGCATAATGTACTATTAGATTATTTAACGACAATGTAATAACTATTGACTTATTTAAAGTCGATGGGATTGGTGATAGCGAGATGATATTTGGCGAGATGTAGCTGAAAATTCACCATGCAATAACCCGACATTAGTCTTACAGTGGAGAGAACTAACGAAAAAAACCCAACCAGACAAACCGGGAACCGAACACACGACCGAGCGTAGATCCGGATCAGCAGCCAAACGCGCCTACAGCCTGAACTACGACATTGGCTATTATAAATGAATTGAGGGAAAGGAGACAGAGGATGGACACTGGAAAGTTTTCTTTTCTCAATCGTACTATCAGGGACTGGAATGCTTTACCTGCAGACTTATTAAAGGCTTTACCAATAACCAAAAATGTATTTAAAAATAGGCTTAAGGACTTTACTAATAGACGGTAGTATATTATACACACTATTTAAAGGGTGTAATTGATGTTTTGTTATTTGAAGTGTTGTATCAGTGAAGAAGTGTGTTTGTGTCAGTGAAGCTTTATAGTTTATAGTAGCAGTGCAAAATATTTGAATAGCGAAATGTTTTTGAAGTGTTAGTGAAATCAGGATAGTATTAGTGAAATGTGACGCAGTTCCAGTGCAGTAAGTGAGTTGACAGCGAAATGAGTGTAGTGCTGAAAGGTACTTGTGCATGTATGAACATATCATACTGGTGGGTTTTAGTTCGAACTTATGGTTGAGATGCAAATTAGATTTACTTTAAATGTTATTTTAAGTGATTATTATTATTATTATTATTATTATTATTATTATTATTATTATTAATTGTGTTTATTATTAATTGTCATTATTGAGTGTAACTAGTTACCACTGCCACCGGGTATTTACCCATTTGCAGTGTGAATACATACATACATACATACATACATACATACATACATATGTTTATAAATACGCGAAATATAATTAGCATCACTTACGGACATACGTAAAAGTTGAAACAACAGTTTAATATTGTAGTTAATAATGTTTTACTCTAGTATTGTAAATTGTAGCGCACACTACTTTCATACAGCGGCCGCCACTAGTACGCATGAAAAAGCATAAAAACTAATAATGAAATAAAAACAAATTCATATAACGTTAGCAAACTGGAATATAATCATATGATCATTCTAGTGGTCTACGTCTCACAACCCGAAATAAAATTAAAATATTCCAAAACATAACAAGAGCTAAAATTAATCATAAAAAACAGGCCAATAAAAGAAAAATAAAAACTAACAGGATAACAATACATAAGACGCTTCATTTCTTTTGAAATAGCATGAAAGAGGATCTTAGACAAAACCCACTAAGCATCTATAAACATGGAATGGTTAAAATTACTTATGTACACACAAATATAGAGACAGTAGAACGAGACTTTATGTGTTTAGTATATTAATGAGGATAACAAAGCCTTTCCTATTGACTACAAGGAAAAAAAGAAATCGTGAACGCTCATATAAAAAATGTAAGAGGCCCTGTGCCTAAATTTCTATTATTAAGAAGAAGAAGAAGAAGAAGAAGAAGAAGGAGGAGGAGGAGGAGGAGGAGGAGGTGGAGGAGGAGGAAAAGAAAACATTTACGACTAAAATAGCTGAATTAAAATCTTGTGACGGTTACCATCAAGTGTAAAATATATATAGACGTAATTGCAACATCGCCAAGCAATGATTTGTCCTTTACAAGCCTGGTGCGGAACAATCATCCTCACTTAAACTTCTTTGTCCAATCAGAGTACACCATGGCTTCACCTCTTACACTAGCATTGAAATTAAGAAGTAAATTTTGCTATAGGCCCTACTATACAGGGTGATTCAAGAGGATTTACCGTCCTTTTTGGAGTTTATTTCCGAAGATATTCTGAGCAAAAAATGCCATAGACCTATAAACATTTGTCCTAATCTCAATATTTTTAGAGTTACACTAATTTGAAGTTGTTTGTAAAATACAATCATTCTTGAGTTTTAAGGGTAAAAGAATATTACAGATAAGAATGAAGTATTCAAGAGTATCATTTCTTTAATTAACTAATATTCTGAAGCTAAAAATGTGTTCTAAATTCCATAGTTGCTTCGTACATATTTTTGTTTTTCCATTTTTAACTACAAAATTACATTTTCTTACGCATTTATCACAACAAGTGTTACAAATCAGGCAACTTTTGTAAATTCTTTGAGACTCTACATTAGGATGCATAATTAAACTGTAAAGAATCCAGTTCCTAAAGTAGTATGATTTGTAACAATTTGTGTGGTAAGTGCGTAAGAATGATGTCATTTTTAGTTAAAAATTGGAAAATAATATCTGTACAAAGCAATTAACAACACAATTTTAGCTTCAGAACTCTAGTCAATTAAAGAAATGACACTTTATGACAGTTTAACCTCTATTTGTAATTTTTTTACCCGTAAAACTAAAGAAAAATAGGTATTTTAATAACAATTTCAAATTAATGTAACTTTGAAAATGCTGCGATTAGGACAAATTTTTATATGACATTTTTTGCCCAGAATGTCTTCGGAAATAAGCTTCGTGGTTGTAAATCCTAGTGAATCACCCTGAATATTACGAGTAACTCCTAATGTGTACATTATTCAGACAAAATCTTTATAAGACATTTTATTGGAATCTATATAGAATACAATATCTATTGTAAAATTAAGTAGGCCTACTTTTCTTGATATAGAATATCAAATTTGCTTTCTTCTTTCGAAAATCACAAAAGGTGCTAAACATTCTATATTTCTTTCGGCTTGTTTTGCTTAATCCATGACCATAAATAAATAACATATAATTTCGCCCTATATATGAATATAATTACTAAGTAGTATGTATGGTTCCATTGGAATGGAATCATAACATACCGCACAATCTGTTATTTATATCTTATGTGGATAGTCATGGTAAGATTTTACAGAAACCATTACATGAAAGGTTCAGAACCATAGTGGGCCAAGCGCCATTTACTAAAACCGAAGAAAACAAGGGTTAAAATGAAGTTATTACCGTAATTCAATGGAAACATATAGCAAGTAATATAAAGTATACACATTAAAACTAAATTATATATCAATCTTCATTAAACTATGGTATTCACTTAGCTTTAACCCTTGCTTTCTCAGTTTTTAATAAATGGCGCTTGGCCCACTATGGCTCTGAACCCTTCATATACTGTCAAATTAAGCTATAGATTTTTTATTACAATTATTTTGACATATATTTCATTTGTAGATTTTCTATTTCCCTGTTATATTTATTCCTTCCAGTACTTCTCTATATTGTATATCTGAATTGTATTATTGGACATAGTACACTTTGTTTTACCTCTGATGCTAGTTAATCAGTTGATTCTGTTAACAGAACTCTCTCCTCAACCCATGTAATGTTGTGTTAGGTGGTAATGGACAGATACAGTTCTGCTGGTGTCAGGAATATGACTACGCTTGATGGATTCATAACAGATAGACTAGATTACAATGTGTTCCAAAACTCTTGATACTTTCACACAGAGCGAGTAGTATTGAAGACAAGATATTGTATAATTACAACAAATATCTCCATCAGAATTATTTCCACCACCACAACTACCACATCTACCTCTCCTACTATTACCATCACAGATTCTTGTTATTTTTCGTAACGCGTTAATTTATTTCATTATCTCTTTCATATCCATAATAATTTCTAATGAAGTAATACGGAACATTACTCCTACTCTTCCAGTCAATTTAAACGACACAATAATCCCTTTTGCTTCCTGTGTTAAAAACCTTGGAGTTTACTTTGATACGTATTTAAACTGACATCAGAGACTGCCGGAATTTAGTAGCGTTCAAAAGCAAACTTATCAAGCATTTTCTTATGCGCAGAGTAGGTTCATTTTTACTCATTGAATAAAAAAAAATTCTCACTTCTTAACTTTTACAATAAACTATCTAGCCTTTATTAATTAATTTTTTAGTACTTTGATTTTTACTGTATTTGTAAATTTAATATAAATTATAATTATAATTGTAATTGTATTCTTAATATTGTAGTTTTAACCCCCTGGTAGAAGGGAGGAGAAGGCCTGATAGTCTTATCTCTACCACGTTAAATAAATAAATAGATAAATAGATAAATAATAGTCTTCACGTTGTTAAAAATTCTTTTCGTACAAAACAATCTAAAAGTATTACAGAATTTCTAACAGAGGAATTTGCTTCCTATTAACATATTCTAATATACTACTAATTCCACAATTTGGGACATCTGGTCGACATCTACGGCTGACCACTAGGACTAACAAAGAATTGTTAATGAACTCCTGTTGAAACTTCCCCTCAAACTGCGGAGAACACTGCATCTTCACAGCAGATAAGACACACAAAATTATTTACCCTTACTAACACTGTAAGATTAAGAAAGAGACTAGTGAAGTGCTTCATATGTAGTGTGGTATTTTATGGGGGAGAAATATGGACATTACGACGAAGTGAAGAGAAGCGTGAAATGTGGATATGGAGAAGAATAGAGCGTGTGAAATGGACAGGCAGAATAAGAAATGAAGCTATGATAAAGTGTGGGTGAATGAAGAATAATGCTGAAACTGATGAGGAAGAGAAAAAGGAATTGGGTGGGTTACTGGCTGAGAATAAACTACATACTGAAGGATGCACTGGAAGGAATGGTGAACGGGAGAAAAATTCAAAGCAGAAGTAAATAGCCTATCAGATGATAGACGACATTAAGTTATATGGATCGTATGTGGACGGTGGAAAACAGGTAAGATTGGAGAATGTTGGGTTTACAGATCTACTTCTGCTCTTGGATAGAACACTATGAATCGTCATCTTCCTAACAAGTATTAGGCCGAGTGGCCTGTTACGGTCTCAAACTAGAATTTTCAGTCCATCTCTTCTTCGGAAGACCTAGAGATCTTTTGCCATTCGGATGGTAATGAAACAGTGCTTTTGGAATTCTGCATCGATCCATTCGTTCGAAATGACCCTTCCACTAAAGTTGATATTTGCTGATGAACTGCATAAGTTCTTGCATTATGTCCTCATTTTTTTATGATCCCAGCGAGTATATCCAGCTGTTGCTCTCATGAACCTCATCTCACTTGCTGTTATTCTACTGACATCTTTATTCTTCACAGTCCACACTTCACTACCATAGCTTAATACTGGCTGTGCTAAGGTTTTATATAAATCTATTCTTGTGTGTCTTTGTACTAGTGAAGGTTTCATGATTTTATTAGTGATCCCCATTGTTTTATATATTTACATATTTTTCAGCAATATCTACTTCATCATAAGGTGATAGTGTATAGCCAAGGTAAGTGAAAGTATTCAATATTTCTATTATTTTATTATTCAAACAGATTTTACTTGGTACAGGGAATTTCCCCACAAAATCATGATTTTCGTTTTTTTTTCAATATTAATTTCCATGTTATAGAACACTATGAATGAAAATGAAAACTAACTGAAAAGTTGAAACATTGAAGCTTGAATGAAATATTTTCGATAATTGAGCGGTTTACAAACGCGTGCGATTTTGCAAACTTCAGCCTACGTTATGTATTCCTAAGTATAACTATTAGTCTATTGTCTTTTTAAATTACGTTCAAGATACATTTTCATAGATCTCTCTGAACCTCTAGATTTCTAGAACATTATTTTCTCTCGATCGTATGCTCTTGGCTTTTTAATGCTTAACTTCATGACTTACCTATTTACTTGAGCTGGCATATATACTTTTTGTCGGACTGAAAGCTATTTCACGTCATAAAAAGAAACATAAATTTACCTCTGTTAAGAGCAGGCCTGGAATATTTAAAAATATTGCAAAAAACTGTATAAAACTCCTACTGCACATAAACAATTATTCTCCAGTTTTGGTTTTATGATCAATTAAAAAAAAAACTTTCCTACTACTGAAATCGCAACATCGCCATTTAAAAACCTGATTAAAGATGGACCTAATCAGCTTTCATAAAAAATCTGGAAGTATTTAGAACACACGGCCTTGCAACCTCTCATTGGAGAACTCGGTTTTACTTTCCACTGCCACTCGACCACGAAGCTTTCGCGAGATGAAACGAAAGAATTCCAAACATTTCGAAGAGTCTGAACCCGTATCTCATCGAAATACCAGCTCCTTGTTGATTAATTCCCCACCAGCTTCCTTCCAAAGTGGTTATAAACTGTAGACGGACTTGAATCGACGCCATTCTGTTAATATCCTCCTCGTGAGAAAGCTGTGGACGTAGAATAAACACAGGAGTAACAAAATATACTACACACGGAAGACGATGTCGTAAAATGAGCCGGCGCTCGTTATATTCTCGACTAAGACACTTATGCCTTTCTCAAACTTCCCACCGTGAGTTCTAATTTAAATAAACCAATAATCTTCAAAAGACGCATGTCTGGGAAATGACTCTAAACAAAATTCTTAAGGAAATACCTAAAAAAAAAAAGCAGGGAAATTTTAGTTCCAAAATTACTGATGAATAATCACATGTAATTTATTTATTTATTTATGTCTATAACATGGCAAATTACAATAGACAGTACAGATATTTGTTAAAAAACATAAAATTGCTTATACTTACTTACTTACTGGCTTTTAAGGAACCCGGAGGTTCATTGCCACCCTCACATAAGCCCGCCATTGGTCCCTATCCTGAGCAAGATGAATCCAGTCTCTATCATTCAAGTATATGTATTTATGTATATCCTTATGGGGGAATGCTGTACTCTTGACAATTAAATTTTTTGATGTGGCAAAGTTCACCAACCTAACTCCATTGTCATTACTACTTACGTGTAGGCTCTCTTTTCCAATTGTTGGTTTAAAAATATCCTCCTGTCCTACTTTAGCGTTGAAATCCCGCAATAAAACTTTTATGTGATATCTAGGTAACTGATCAAAAGTGTGTTCACATTCCTCATAGAAGCTATCCTTTATATGGTCGTCTTTCTCTTGTGTAGGGGCGTGAGCATTTATAACTACGATATCGCACCATCTACCCTAAATTACTAAATACGATAAACTGTCACTGATAAATTCCACCTTTTTTTACTGCTGATTTTATTCTTTTATGTACAAAGAATCCCGTCCCTAATTGGTGATTAATGTTTCCTTCCCCATAATACAAGTAATCGCCTATTTGTAATGCTGCTGCTACTACTACTAATACTACGAGTAATACTGCTACTACTACTACTACTACTACTACTACTACTACTACTACGAGTAATACTGCTACTACTACTACTACTACTACTACTACTACTACTACTACTACGAGCAATATAGCTGCTACAGCTACTACGAGCAATACAGCTGCTGCTACTACGAGCAATAAAGCTGCTGCTACTACGAGTACTACTACTACTACTACTACTAATACTACTACTACTACGAGCAATACTGCTGCTACAACAAATACGAGTAATACTGCTGCTACAACAAATACGAGTAATACTGCTGCTGCTACTACTACTACTACGAGTAATACTGCTGCTGCTACTACGAGCAATACAGCTGCTGCTACTACGAGCAATACAGCTGCTGCTACCACTACGAGCAATACAGCTGCTGCTACCACTACTACGAGCAATACAGCTGCTGCTACCACTACGAGCAATACAGCTGCTGCTACCACTACGAGCAATACAGCTGCTGCTACCACTACGAGCAATACAGCTGCTGCTACTACTACTACGAGTAATACTGCTGCTGCTACTACGAGCAATACAGCTGCTGCTACCACTACGAGCAATACAGCTGCTGCTACCACTACTACGAGCAATACAGCTGCTGCTACCACTACTACGAGCAATACAGCTGCTGCTACTACTACTACGAGCAATACAGCTGCTGCTACTACTACTACTACGAGAAATACAGCTGCTGCTACTACTACTACTACGAGAAATACAGCTGCTGCTACTACTACTACTACTACGAGAAATACAGCTGCTGCTACTACTACTACTACTACTACTACTACTACTACTACGAGCAATATAGCTGCTACAGCTACTACGAGCAATACAGCTGCTGCAGCTACTACGAGCAATACAGCTGCTGCTACTACGAGCAATAAAGCTGCTGCTACTACGAGCAATACAGCTGCTGCTACTACGAGTAATACAGCTGCTGCTACTACGAGTAATACTACTACTACTACTACTACTAATACTACTACTACTACGAGCAATACTGCTGCTACAACAAATACGAGTAATACTGCTGCTGCTACTACTACTACGAGTAATACTGCTGCTGCTACTACTACTACGAGTAATACTGCTGCTGCTACTACGAGCAATACAGCTGCTGCTACTACGAGCAATACAGCTGCTGCTACCACTACGAGCAATACAGCTGCTGCTACTACTACTACGAGCAATACAGCTGCTGCTACTACTACTACGAGCAATACAGCTGCTGCTACTACTACTACTACGAGCAATACAGCTGCTGCTACTACTACTACTACGAGCAATACAGCTGCTGCTACTACTACTACTACGAGAAATACAGCTGCTGCTGCTACTTCTACTACTACTACTACTACTACTACTACTACTACTACTACTACTACTACTACTACTACTACTACTACTACGAGTAATACTATAACGTAATGTATTTGTATATTTGTGTATTTTGAATATATTAACTTATTAACTATTACAGATTCACTAAATTCAAGGCAAGAGAGAACAGGAATGGCATGGTGGAGATGGTATCTGGAGGCTCAAGAATAAGAGAGGGAACGTAGAGAAGGATAAATGTCCTTTGTGCGGACTAGCTGAAGACGCAATGCGTATTGCGTTAAAGTGTCAGGCAACGAATGATTTGAGAAACGGTTGGGTGGATAAAAAATTTCTACAAATAAACGCTATAGTAGCTTATAAAAAATGAATGGTCCCCAGCAATCTGCATAAATTAGGAAAATTTGTTTTTAGAGATAAAATTAGATGGGAAGAGAAAGTCAAAGCTCTAACGGAGATGGAATTATAAATGTTGAGTAGTCGGACACGATAGGGAACTACGAAAAGTTGTCAATGAAGTTAACAGAATAATTTTTAAGAGATTGAGTATAGAAGTGAAAAAGCTAAAGTAAGAGTTTTAAATACAAGAGCTACACTTATTATTCGTTTATTATTATTATTATTATTATTATTATTATTATTGTGTACAGAGGATACTTATAGGTTCAATATGTATTACTTCTTGTAATGTTTGTATAGAGAGTGATGGCGGATTAAGAATTGGAACACATTTAATCCGCCATGACATAAACAAAGATTGATGAAATAAACAAATAAAATAAATAAATAAATAAATAAATAAATAAATATTACAGACTCGCTACCACAGAACTAACTCGGATTATTATTATTATTATTATTATTATTATTATTATTATCATTATCATTATTAATATTGTTGTTGTAACAAATATAAATGACACTCCAGAGGAAAATAAACGCAGAATAAGTATGGGAAATGCCTGTAATTATTCGGTTAAGGAGCTTTTGTCATCCAGTCTGCTCTCAAAAAAACCCTGAAAGTTATATAAAACGGTTATATTACCGGTTATTCTTTATGGTTGTGAAACTTGAACTCTCACTTTGAAAGAGAAAAATAGGTTAAGGGTGCTTAGAAAATATTTGGAGCTACGAGAGATCAAGTTACAGGAGAATGGAGAAAGTTACACAACACAGAACTGCACGCATTGTATTCTTCACCTGACATAATTAGGAACGTTAAATCCAGACGTTTGAGATGGGCAGAACATGTAGCACGTTTGGGCAAATCCAGAAATGCTTATAGTGTGTTAGTTGAGAGGCCAGAGGGAAAAAAAAACCTTTGGGGAGGCCGAAACGTAGATGGGAGGATAATATTAAGATGTATTTGATGGAGGTGGAATATGATGGTAGAGACTTGATTAATCTTGCTCAGGATAGGGACCGATAGTGGACTTATATGAGGGCGGCAATGAACCTTCGGGTTCCTTAAAAGACATAAGTGAGTAAGAATTGAATTGGTATATATGGGTCCGCATAGGAATCCCTTATGGGGCTTTCATTTGGCAGAGAAAAACTGGAAGAAAAACTCGAACATAAAAAATTAGTGGAATTAAACATTAAATAAAAAGTGATTATGCACAATGACAGATGACCTCTGTGTGTATGTATTGCGTATTATATCTACAGGGACATCACTTTATTTTTACCAACTTTTCAACATTAACCTGGCTATACTCGGAAACACTGTTGCCCCCTTCCATTACAGGAGTTTGATGTTACTAGTGCAATATGTAAACAAATCATTTACTAGGTATAGGAGGAGAGAAAAGTAGTGTACTATAGCGTTTATTTGTAGTGTATACGATATTACGATTTTCAGTTTGATCATCACTTTTACGGAATTTATCAAAATACAGTAGAGTAGTAACATTTTTTTTTTCAAAAACTCAACTTTTCAGGCGGCTATGTTCGTTATGTAATGTCTACTTTATTTAGCATATTAATTATTGATGTTATCATACAATATAGAGAGTGCATTTAAATTGAGGGGGTCATAAGTAAAGGGCTGTAAGTGCACTTAAGTTACTTTTCAGAAAATGGGGTTTAAATATTTAAGCTTTCGTATAATCGGTGAAATTTTTTATTTAAATTTTAATGTGTGATGCGATTAAAATATCCCTTTGCCACTAAAATTTTAGATACTTTTGCTTACACTGGATGCACTTAACTCATGTTATTACAAATGTCACTAGCATTCCTTTGCTTCTAGCCACCTCAATTCAAAAAAGGCTAATCTGAATTTTTAAACAAGTTGCTGAAAATGGTTGCTGTTCATTACAATGCAGGCTTCAATTCAGTACGCATATTATTAAAAACATTTTGAAGCATATTATCTGAAATTGAATTTATCGTTTCTTGAATATAATTTTTTAGTACGATATTATTAATATAGGTTCTTTCTTCTACAGAAAACGCAACCATATTTATGAAACACACTATACACTGCAGTGTTTACTCCACTGCTTGAAGACTTCGAATGCAACAGCGGCCGTAAGTTTGTGTGTCTGACGGGAGCAAGGACATTAGTGAAGGGGTGGGAGTGAAGTACATTCAGAAATGCAGGTACAATAAAAATGCAAGTAAAAATAAAATGATGTCCCTGTACAAGTACGCATAATGAAATATTCTTGTAAATAGGTTAAACGGAATTTATATTCCACTACAGCACTGCCGTTATTCCACACGCACCACAGACAAGTATTGCTTCTCCATTAGGGCGCCCATGTTCCTGGTGACACGAAGAGCAACAAAAACAACGTATTTCTACCTCCTTCATTACTACCGCGTTGCTTTTCCGAGACATCCGTTTGAAAAATTACATTACAGATCCATCAATTACCAACCATCCACTTACACACACACAACCAATTCCATTTGCACGTCTATTCCACCCGATAATGCACTCCAAGATATCCAATATGGCAACCTTTGTATTCATAGTGATACTTCCGAACACATGTTCCAATAACGTCTTTAGAACGTTTCTGACACTTTCAAGTACTCTACAGCATCTTCAGATACACTCAAAATGTTTTGACGTCGGTCGGCGTAAAACGCACAGAAGGTTTTTGTGTAACATCAAGGAATTAAAAGCATAGAAAACATGAATCAGTTAAGTGTAAAAAACAAAATTTTGGGTAGTTGAGAATTTATAATAGTACATTATGCAACGAGCCTATAATGATAGTAATTAAGACGCAAGTATGGACATTTATGAAACGAGCGCAAGCGAGTTTCATAATATTCATAGGAGCGTCTTAATTACCATTATAGGCAAGTTTCATACTACTTTCTATGCTCGACCATATTTCTAACTAGAAATTAATTCAGATGTATACATTTTATTTGTATCTGACAAGATCGGAAGTGACCTTGTTCTAGGTCGTGAAATGTGAGATGTGCGCAGACGCGAAAGTATTGATTTTTTTCCGAGGAACAATAATGTCATTGACCTTGATGTAATCCCGTTAAACTTGAAATAACCTTCATTATTGAATTCGACATTGAAAAATGAGATGACAAATTGAATTTATTTGAATATTATTTACAATTAACGCTAATTATTATAGTAACAGAACATAACCTTCTGCGACAGTATTGGATTTCCAGCCTCCGTGACTTTTCGCTAATTCTCTTTCGATTGCATATCCGAGAATAATCGATACTTGCGGTTTTATAACGGTACAAAGCTGACTTGTCATTGGCTGAACACCTGTAAGCTGAGTTGTTATTGGTTGAACACCTGTACTTTAATGAGTAGGTGTACTTTAATGACATGCATTAAAGGACTGCTACCAGGTGTATAATTACTACATTTCGGCATGGTCGAGCATTAATTTATTTAAAGGTCCTTGCATTTTGTTAGAATTTATAATGTACACGATGTCATTTCGTTCGAACAAAAATACTGTAGGGAAAGGATAAAATGTGCACAACATTGCTCAGAACTTCTCCCACTCTTATTTTCTGCAATAAGCGTTCATGGAATTAATTGCAGAGTGTGATCCCAAAACGCGTTAAGTCCTTTTTAAGAAAGGACTGAGATACTTTTTTCTTCTATCCACAGGTCTACAGACTGAGCGAGTTTTCAAATGACATGCACAATAACACAAACTTTTACACAAGGATTGGCGTTGTGTAGGCAGAAAATAAGCCGGAAATATTATAATGATAGCCTCTCAAAAAATCATACACGACGTGAACCGTAAGTAATGTCATTAACAGGGAACGGATTTATATGGACTAAAAATATATGAAATATGTAAATATATATGTAGTTATTTTTACCAAAATATGGAATTAAATATGGATTTTTACCAAAATATGGAATTAAATATGGACTTAAAATTATAAAAAAATGACTATGTACGTTAAATATTGGTACATTTTAATCAAACTAAACAAAAAATATAATGGACGTACCTTATCTTCCAATGTAGTTTCAACAAAACACAATTTTTATTGTCTGTTACCATAACAATAGGTTACAAACATTTCTTTCAAGTGCTGAAAAGTGAATCTTCTTCTATTGTCTCTGAGGATAGATTTATACTGACTAAAAGAGCGTTCGACGTCACAAGAAGTAACTGGTACATAATTCAATTTCACAATGTCTGCTGGGGATAAGTCCAAGTTAATCTTCACTGTTGATTCACCACTCATCACAGCAACAACCTTTTGTAGTTCTTCATATCCAGGGTTTTTTGAAAGTACAGTGTCCACCTTAGCTCTTACTGCATCTGCAACTTTACCTCTACCACGATTCAGTTGTTCCACAGTACTATTTATAATTTCAAAACTTTCAGATAGTGAAAGGTGCCTATTTTGGAGACTTTTGAGCGTTTTTATGATGCATGAAAATGTATGCTGAATGTGAGCTAAGTCATTCTTCACACTTATGTCACAGGTAACTGTTTTCGCAGTATCAATTGAGACTGCATCTTCAGAGTCCAATGCAAGGAGAACATTGTTAATAGAGTCTATATGTTCGGCATAATATTCAACTGCTTCTAGCCATGTACCCCATCTAGTTAAAATTGGCTTTGGTGGCAATGGAATTTCAGGATACATTTCTTTCAACACGTTAACTCTACTGGGAGCTTTGAGAAATACTTTTTTCACTGATGAAATCAACAAATCTACTTTAGGGAAATTGTCTCTGACCACTTCTGCCACACGATGAAATGCATGCGCCACACAAGTAAAATGAGTCAATTTAGGATATACAACAGATAATGCTTGTCCAGCTTTGACCATATAAGGGGCAGCATCGCTAATAAAGAATAACACATTATCGTACATAATACCCTTTGGCCACAGGATACCCATAGCTTCGTTGAACAGTTTAACTATAGTTTTGTTATTGCACTTTTCTAGAACATCACAATGTAAAAGAATTCGTTCAGAATATTGTTCACTTAACAAACCGATAACTACATTACCAACAAGTCTACCTTCTTTGTCGGGAGTCTCATCAATGGAAACCCAAATTGAACTATCTTTAATTTCATCTCTTATCTTCTGTATTGTCTCATCGTAGATGGATGGAGCATACGTCTTCCTAAGTGTTGACTCATCCGGGATTGTATGTTGAGTATATTTTTCAAGGAATTCCCTGAAGACCTTATTCTTTAGTTTGTAGAGAGGAATATCAGCAGAGATGAGAGAACGGCACAGGTCGATGTTAAACTCAGATCTTACATTCGATGTTGTTGGTTGTGTTAAAAACAATTGTCTCTGCTTGGAATTTAGTTGTTTGTTGGCCTGATGTTTACTAGTTGTAATGTGTTGTTGCACCAGGAACTTTTGTGTAGATGATACTGCACACTGACACAAATTACAAAATAATATTTTATTGTCAGTTGATAAACCATCTTCTTTAAATTCTGAAATGTAACTTGTTAGTTTTGATTTTAAATTGACTGAATGACGTACTTTTGGCATATTTACCGTCTTTATAGTATGATTTACAAAACTGAACCTATGTGTACTCTGACTGGCATTTAACTGTTGAGCTGCACAACTGAAGTCTGTTAAAAATTTTAAATTAAATTAATACAGTTTTGTAACTTACTTTCCCATTGTTGATAGGACTGCTAATTTTCAAATAACTCTGATGTTAAAGGGATTACTGAACATGTGTTTAAATCTCTATTGTTGAAATGTATTTTTAAAAGTTAATGGAATTTTGTTTTGTTTTATTGTTAAACCTAATATAATATGGACTGTTTTATATGAAATATGGAAAATATATGGAAATTAACGAAAATATGTACTAAACTCTAAAATATGGAAAAATATGGAAAATAAAAGTAGGATTTTTCAACCCTACACATTGTGAAACATAAAGATAATGCAAAATATAAATTATATTAGCTTTATAAGTAAATATGTATTTACATATAAATCCTTTCCCTGGTCATTAATTTTAGGGGATTATTCTTTGACATATATTAAACAAAAATAGTGAATTACAATTTTGCTCGTTTTTACTTCCCCTTCGACAATAAAGTTGTTTTATATTAAACATTTCATAGCGTGTTTTGGGAAATTCATTCATTTAATTCCCAATATGCTCAATTTAAGTGGTTAGGTACAGCTTACAACAGTAAAATTTTGGAAATATAAAACATTTTTTTCCTCCAATACTGTATCTTGTACAACAGTGAAAATTAGTATGTGTAAAACACTGTCATTCTGCTGCATGAAAAAAATATTTTTACGATTTAAAAAAATTACTTACCTTTATTTATTTATTTATTTTTTCCAAAATTAAGTTCACTGTGCAGTGATGAAGCGTTTCCCACATAACTCAAAAACTATCGAACATTCTGTGATGAAATTTTTTGTGTGTATTTATGAATATCATATCTACAATATGATGCAACATCACTTCTCTACCTTTGATAGATTGTCTGATAAAAAATAAATTCATTTAAAAAATGGTCAAATATCAGTATTTTCTTCTAACACAAAATAAAAATATATATTATTTATTAAGGAATGTAGTTGAAAGAGCATGATATTGTAAACATGAGTTTCAGCAATAAAATAAAAGAGGGAGAACATGAAAAAGTTAACAAGTTTATGAGTTATGAGGGAAACGCTTCATCACTGCACAGTGAACTGCCACCGTTTTAAATTTTGAAAAAAAAAAAATATATATATATATATATATAATTTTTTAAACCTTAAAAATATTTTTTTTTCATATAGCAGAAGACAATGTTTTACACATACCAATTTTCATTATTGTCTAAGGTACAGTAACGGAAAAAAAATGTTGAATATTTCCAAAAATGTTACTGCTGTAAGCTGTACCTAAATCTTAGGAGAGTAATGTATTATGATAATAAATGATTGAAGGAGTTTTAGTTTTGTCCTTCAAATGTGCAGAAAACTCATCCGAACAACTGTAACATTTAAAAATTTATTTTCATAAGGAAACATTTCACGTCATGGAACTCCAAGCCCTATTTATCAGCATACAATTTCATCTCGATAAAGTCACATGATGTAATAATTTAAACTTTTCCTCACAAGAAATTGTAATTTCCTTTATTTGAAATCCCTTTTCAAAGACGATTTACTGAAGTTCTCTCCAATACAATTGGCACTACAGATTTCTGAATATTTTTCATAATAGCCTAGGGCAGCGGTTTTGAATCTTTTTAATGGCGTACCGTACCACTATTTTTAGCTTATTTTTTTAAATTATTGGTAAATGTCGTGTGTCGCTCCCAAGGCCATAATAAACGATTCTGTGCTCCAATATCAATAATATAATTGATTGCCATATTTAAGCGTATTTAATTAAAAAACAGTTACTCTTGAATTTATTCAATGGAATTTACCATAAAATATACAGAAAACAACTACATATTTTTATTTCAAAATTTTATGCACTACCCAGCAGTGACTCGTGTACCACCAGTGGTACGCGTACCATAGATTGGGAACCGCTGACCTATGGCAATAGTAAAATCGAAACGGCAGGTGAAAACCTATACAGTACCGTCAGCGCGGGCTACTTGGACCCTTAAGGTGTTATTTGAACCCAGAAGAAAAAAATGTTTACTTACCGTTGGAGTAACTTTGGTGAAAATAGACTATTTGTACAGATGAAAGTTTGCAGAGAAAAAAGACAACTTTCGACACCAAACTGTTATTTTACATCGACGAAAACATTTTTTTCTTCTGGGTTCAAGTAACATCTTAAGGGTCAAAGTAGCCCGCGTTGACGGTAGTGGCAAAAAAACCGGACCGACCCTTGTAGCTAATACAAAAGAATCCTGTGCTGTGTATTGTGTCAAACTTGGTAATTTCAATATGGATAGTGAAGCCAGATGTTTGTACTGCTATTTAAAGTAAAAATACGCCGTTATCTTTGCCGAACAGAGATAGAAATGTAATATTGATGGCAGATGAAAATAAAACTCTCAAAGTTTTTTCGTCTGTAAGTTTGAGCGCCTGAAGGAAACAAAAGAAGGCAAGAATCGAACAAATGCAATAAATTTCATTGTTACAATTAATTATACAAGATGGATGTGTTATGTGACTAGCAAAATTTGAATCTGTGACATTAAAATCAGCTACAAGGGTCGGTCCGGTTTTTTTTTACCACTACTTTAAAATAAGATAGAGCAGCTGGCTACGGACTGGAAGGTCCGGGGTTCGATCCCAGGTCAGGACAGGATTTTTTCTCGTTGCCAAACTTTCAGAACGGCCCCGAGGTTCACTCAGCCTCCTATAAAATTGAGTACCGGGGGTAAAAGGCGGTCAGAGCGTGGTGCCGACCACACCACCTCATTCTAGTGCCGAGGTCATGGAAAGCATGGGGCTCTACCTCCATGCCCCCCAACTGCCGTCATGGCATGTTACGGGGATACCTTTTTTTTCTTTACTTTACAATAAGAAAATCATTTTCATAACCTATTTCCACCACAAATCTCGACAAATAATCCAGGGATGAAATTCCGGTACCCTCCCATGAGAAGCCAAAATCTAAAAAATTAATTTGCGGTTGTGGCCTCACACTGTTTGACAAAAAGATGGCTTCTACTAACACACACCCTACACAAAACACAGCATCCATTATGTCGGCAAAAGAATCCTACTGCAATTTCGCAAACATCGCTAGTGCCGTTGCATAACGAGGTCATCCGCGGATATAGGTTGCTTGCATTACTTTGCACTAACACGCGTAATGCAAGCCCGGCACAAATTACAGTGGACGGAAATATGGAATTATGTAAAATCCCAAGTCAGCTCTGGTACAAAAATCTCGTAGCATGTGCTTATAAATCCTCATCACCTTAACAGCAATGGCGGCACACATGCGAGCAGACCCAATATCCGCGCCTTGCAGTCCTGCGATTATTACCAGTAGCGAGGCTTCCACGATACGGCGAAAAAGTGAACAGCGAAGAGCGACAAACAAACTGTGAAATGGCCAACCCAGCTCTACACGACACAGTTCTACGTTTTGGGGACAATAAAGTTTTCTAAATCGCTTAAATAAACTCTGAAATAGAGAATTAAATTGTACAGGACAAACTTTTACATTCTGCAAATATCAAAGTTTTACAAGTTGTTAATAGTAATATACGTTACAAGAGCGGTACGTTGACGTTTTCATGTTCGAGGAAAAGATTGAAAAAGCGAAACGTAGTTGAGCTTTTTTAATTTCCGAGAACATGAAAACAAACATACCGCTCGTGTATCGTACATTATTTTGTGCCAAGATCGTTTATTACATACCTGAAAGACGAATTTCTAATTAGTTGCAATGAAATCTCCATCTTGGTTTCTGTTTAATGACGGCAACTTCGGAAAGCCAAAATATCTTTCTTCAACATTGTTGCTACAAAATGTTTTCTGTGTTTACTATACTCCAGCAGGCCGTGATATACGTCTGTCTTTTTTTCCCCCCAGTCTATAAATGGGAACTAAAAACAAACGGTAAAGTTATGTAATGATTTATTTTTCATTTTAATATTTTAACAATATTATATATATAACATATTGCACTAATAACATCGGCATCTGGAATCTTGTAGATTTTTTCACGGCTTTCTTAATGTTACTTGTATCAGGAATGCAATAAGTTTCGTGGAGTAGTAGACTTTACTTAATTTTTGCAGATATTTAAAAACAATAATTAACATTGCAATTTAGGTGAAATTGCAGTGGTAAGTTTCCAATTTATAATTATTACTATGTTAAACGTCTCTACAAATAATATGTTAAAAGCCTAAAGCAGTAAAATGAATGTCGCGCTTAAGCGGTAAGAAGAGGGAAATTGTTATGTGTGTTACGTTGGGTATACTGAATGTGGTATTTCACACTTACCGCGTATTGGTTCTGTGCGGAAAACAAGCAAATACGCACGATCTCGCACAAAATGTATTGAGAAATCCTCCTTCGTGTTGTGACCTAGTGAATACCACGCTAATGTTCCTTACTTCATACCCTGAGGATGAAACCGTACCATTTTTCCTCTATTACTATATAAACAATGAACCCCAAGTAACTGCATTAATTTCAATGGAGTATTCTTTGAGATACTTCAAACAAATAAATTTAATATAATTTTGCTCGTTTTTGCTTCCTTTCCGGGATAAAAATTATTTTATATAATTTCAAAGCGTGTTTTGGAAAAGCACTGATTTAATCCCCAATATGCTCAGTCAATTTAAGAAAACATTAGGCCTATATAAGCTGCTCGGGTGAAGATAATGCTACGTGATTAAAACTACATTTTGAAATATAGTAACTTTAATGTTTGAAAAACTCACGCTCAAGTAGCACTGACATATAATGCCAACATTTGAAACTTCAATATAAAACATCTCACATACAAAAGAGAAATAGCTCTGAAAAGAGCATCTGAAATAAATTATTTTCATGGGTAATGAAAATGTCACTTAACATTGTCTTCACCCGAGCAGCTCATATTATGATAATCAATTATTGAAAGAATTTTGGTTTTGTCCTTTAAATCTGTATAAATTTGATCCGAAGAAATGTCACATTTTGAAACTCTTTTTCTGAACGAAAAATTACATTTGTTCAGATCATTTCTGCACATTTAAAGGACAAAACTAAAATTATTTCAATCATTGATTATCATAATACACTGCTCTCTTAATTGACTAAAAATATTGAGAATTAAATCAGAGGCTTTTCCCAAAACGCGCTACGAAATGTTTCACATAAAACAATTTTTATCTGGAAAAGAAAGCGAAAACGAGCAAAATTGTGTTAAACGTTTTTGTTTCAAATATTTTTTTAATTCATTCTACTTGGTTATTTAACGACGCTGTATCAACTACGAGGTTATTTAGCGTCGATGGGAATGGTGACAGCGAGATGATATTTGGCGAGATGAGGCCGAGGATTCGCCATAGATTACCTGACATTTGCATTATGGTTAGGGAAAAAACCCAACCAGGTAATCAGCCCAAGCGGGAATCGAACCCGCGCCCGAACGCAACTTCAGATCGGCAGGCAAGCGCCTTAGCCGACTGAGCTACGCCGGTGGCTTGTTTGAAATATCTCAAAGAATAACTCCCTGAAATTAATGAGATTACTTACGGTTCGCTCTGTATAAATTATACTGTAGTCATAAACTTTAAAGAGTTTGTAAATTCGCCTATTATTTGAATATGATGCCATACATTTGGCTCTAAACAAACTGAAATGTACATTTGAGAGAGGATAGGACAGAAATGAGAATATTTAACATAAAACGGGAGACAGAGCGACAATGAAACCTGGACATGGAACTGTGTAATAGCGGAGCAAGCATGCCGGTATTAAGCGGAGACTCGCTGTGGAACTGTTTATTGCAACGACGTAGCCTTGCGGCTTCGATGTCGAAACAAAAAACCTGCAAGTGCACGACAATATCCATCCTCATCATAGCTGCATAGTGCTGAATAAACAACCATCAAAGATTGCAATGTTGTGTGCCGCAAACATTTTACTTCCTCCGCAATGCACTTAACATCCCTCAGTTTGTTTGAAGTTTAGATGAATATCCGAATGAAACATACCTACTGCTTTTTTCTGTTCTTTCTACTTCCGCTCTATATAACTACGGTTTCAAAAGTTAAGATTGGTTAGATTAAGTGCGATAACAGGTTATCGGAGTAGTAGTGATAATTATTATTGCTAATACTATGATGATGATGATGATGATGATATTGTTATTTGCAAATGACTGTCTACAAAATTATATATGAGTAATATTGCAAAATAATACAGAATGAACCGTAAGTAATGCCATTATTTTATTTATTATTATTATTATCATTATTATTATCATTACTATTCTTATTTATTATTATTATTATCAATAATTGTCTTATTTTTTTATACTTTGTAGGCCTCATTTATTTTTGACCTGCTGTTCACATTTTATTATGCTTTTTTCTTTCTTTCTGTATGTTATATATTATGTCTGATTTCTTCTTAATTGTTGTTTACATTTTATTATTATTATCTTATTCAGTTTTGTGTGTACTTTGTAAATTTGTAGTGTTTCTATAACGCAGCTTTTACTCCTGGTTGAGTGTTAGAGAAGGCCGTACGGCCTTAACTCTGCCAGGTTAAATAAATCATTATTATTATTATTATTATTATTATTATTATTATTATTATTATTACTTTCATGAGTTTTTTTTTTTTTTTTTTTTTTTTTTTTTTAACAAAAAAGTTAAATGCAATTTTGCTCGTTTTTGCTTCCTTAGGGGGGGGGAGAATTTTATATAGCGTATTTTGGGAAAGTTTCTGAATTAATTTCCAATTTGCTCAGTCGAATTAAGAGAGCAGTGTATTATAGGTCTGCGCACACCGACGCGGGACGCGGGAGCGAATGCGAAACCGACGCGAATTATTGTGAGTACATCGGGATATGATACATTTAGCAGCGATCTCGGCTGGGGGGAACACGTTACAGACACAGCGGGAAAAGCATGGAGAGCGTTACACTTTGTGATGAGGGTACTAAGAAAAGGTTCTGATAAATCCAAAGAGATTGCATATAAATCACTAGTACGTCCAGTAATGGAATATGGTGCTGCATGTTGGGATCCTTACAGATTAGAACATATTAAGACACTGGAAAAGATTCAAAAACGGGCTCTTAAGTGTTGTCGGAAAAATTCACCATTAAAATGGGACACACTCACGGACAGGAGAACGCGAATTCGATTATGCGCACTGTTCAAAACATACAGAGGTGAGCCTGCCTGGAGATAAATAAAAAATAGGTTGCAGCCGCCAAATTACTCTTCAAGGAACGACCACTCATATAAATTGAGGGAAAGAAGGCAGAGGACGGACACTGGAAAGTTTTCTTTTCTCAATCGTACTATCAGGGACTGGAATGCTTTACCTGCAGACTTACTAAAGGCATTACCAACAACCAAAAATGTATTTAAAAATAGGCTTAAGAACCTTACTAATAGACGGTAATTATACACAGTATTTAAAGGGTGTAAATGATATGTTGTTATTGAAGTGTTGTATCAGTGAAGAATTATGTTGTGTCAGTGAAGTGTGTTGTATCAGTGAAGAAGTCTGTCGTGTCAGTGAAGTGTGCTGTGTAAGTGAAACGTGTTCCTGTCAGTGAAGCTTTATAGTTTATAGTGGTAGTGCAAAGTATTTGAACAGTGAAATGTTTTTGAAGTGTTAGTGAAATCAGGATAGAATCAGTGAAATGTGTCGTAATTCCAGTGCAGTGAGTGCAGTGAGTGAGTTGACAGCGAAGTGAGTGTAATGTTGAAAGGTACTTGTGCAGATATGAACATATCATACCCGTGGGTTTTAGTTCGATCTTAGTTTTAAGATACAAATTAGAATATTTCAAATGTTATTTTAAGTGATCGTTTCATTTAATTTAGTATATTCCCTGTTGTTGTTGTTATTATTATTATTATTATTATTATTATTATTTATTATTAGTAATATTATTAATTGTATTTTTAATTAATAAGTTTATTATTGTCATTATTGAGTGTAATTAGTTACCACTGCCACCGAGTATATACCCATTGCAGTGTAAATAAATACATACATGAATCCATTCACACCGCAGCGTTCTACTCGCAGTTCGCTGCAAGCAGCGTTTTCCCGCGTCCCACATTCAGTTTGGCAATGACGACTGAACAGTTAATAGAGTGCGTTAGGAGCGTTGCTTACCAGAGTCCGTATCCACGGGCTCTGTGCTTACGAGATGTGCGTCTCGGAGCGTTATTACAATTTCTGCCGCTAGGTTCGCCTCGCAATGATGAATAGTTCCATTACTAAACACTGTGTATCGTGAAAATTCTTTAATTAATTTTGCATTACTCATCGAGTACGAAGATTATTAACATGCCAAGCATATTTCAGTTTTATTTGAGATTTATTGATGACTTGTTAAATAATAATATACAGATTTTCAATCTGATTTAATTAAATTTACAATTTTGTTTCTCGTAAGTCTGAATTTGTTCAATTAAAAATGTTGCTTTCAAACTACATTCTTCATCTGGTTCATTTACTTTGGAAAATTGATTCTTTTCAATTACGTGTTTTTCCTTCAGATTTCGTTCTCTCTAATTCGTTTTAAATTTGAAAGTGAACTACCGGTGTCTTCTACTTTCAGACATTATTATTATTATTATTATTATTATTATTATTATTATTATTATTATTATTATTATACAGTAGTTACTGATGCAATAATAATACTAATGATTTATTTAAAATGTTATTCAACCTAGGAAAAACAAGAATTGATATTGCAAAAAAAAACTATTATATAGGCCTAATGCAATAATTATCAACAAGCATAATAAAATAAATATGTTACCATTATACGTAATCAAGACAATCATGGATTGAATACCACTGTATTAGAGGATGCGTGTTAAAGAAAACTTTACACATTTTTCACGATCAGTCTTTGTGAAAGCCACAGAGGGGGGCGCAGTAATGAATGAGAACACATTGTATTACAAAAAGAATGTCTTTTCTCTTAACCGGAGTTTCGGTTAACAATTTAGTATTAGTATTTATTTATTTAACCTGGTAGAGATAAGGCCGTCAGGCCTTCTCTGCCCCTCTACCAGGAGATTCCAACAATATCAACAATAAAATTACAATTAGTATTAAATTTACAATTACAATTACAAATAATATTACAATTAGTATTAAATTTACAATTACAATAAAATCAAAGTACGAAAAGATTACCTGAATAATTAAACCTAGATAATTTATCATAGAGAAACAAAGAATATTTTATATTTACTGAATTACAAATTAAATCTAGAATAACAAAATTGTATAGTGATGAAATTACTGAATATTGAAATATTTTGTGGTAGATTAAAGAAACTATTTACAAGTAATCAATTACTGACCAAGTGCCTAGTAAGTTTTCGTTTGAATTCAATTTTATTTCGACAGTCCCTGATGCTAGCAGGTAGCGAATTCCAGAGTCTTGGCAGGGCTATTGTGAAAGAAGATGAGTATGAGGAGGTGCGATGGGATGGTATTGTTAGTATTGTTTCATGACGAGAGCGTGTGTTCAGATTATGGTGGGAAGAAAGGTAAGTGAAGCGAGACGACAGGTACGAAGGAATAGAAGAGTTCAAGATTTCGAAGAGAAAGAGAAGTGAATGTAAATTTCTTTTCTTATCTAGTTTAAGCCAACCTATTGCTTCCAGGGATGGGGTAATATGATCATATTTACGAACATTGCTTGCAAAACGTACACACAAATTATGAGCACGTTGAAGTTTCGTTTTGTTGTCGCTGGAGAGGTCAGTCAGTAAAATGTCCGCATAGTCGCAATGAACCTTCGGGTTCCTTAAAAGCCATTTGTAAGTAAGTAAGTCGAAATAGGGAAATGCAAGTGTCTGCACAAGGGACTTTTTTAAGCAAGAGGGGAGATGAACATTTATCCTTTTTAGCACATGGATAATAGAATATACTTTTCTGCAGGTTTCTGTGATTTGCATGTCCCAGTTGAGATTATTATCCATGTGAATGCCAAGATTTTTTACTGAAGAACTGAAAGGGATATGCACTGTACTTACTTTAACAGGGGAAATGTCTAGGTGTTTTACAGCGTCGGTTCTACTGTGACAGCAAGAGTGTAGTACTATATGAACAACCTATGATCATCTTCGGCAACTACAAGCAGCATCCTATTCGCGACTGCGTCCTGCTTTGATGTGAAGACGACGAATTTCGCAGCGATCGCGGGATTACAAGTTTCGCTGTCGCTCCCGCGTCCCGCGTTGGTGTGTGCAGACCTTTATGATGATACATCATTGAAAGAATTTTAGTTTTGTTCTTTAAATGTTCAGAAATTTGATCTGAACAAATGTTACTTTCCGTTCTGACAAGAAATTTTAAAATGGTATACTCGTTCGAATCAAAATTTTGCTCATTTAAAGGACAAAGCTAAAATTGTTTGAATCATTTGTTATCATAAAACCCCATTCTCTTAAACTGACTGAGCATATCGGTAATTAAATCAATGGCTTTCCCAAAACGCGGTATTAAATGTTTCATATAAAATAATTTTTATCTCGAAAAAGAAACAAATACGAGCGAAATTGTATGAAACTTTTTTGTTTGAAATATCTCAAAGAATAACACCCTGAAATTAATGGCATTACTTACAGTTCATCCCGAATAATTTAGAAATCTCCGCAAGTACTGTAAATCAAAAGTTTTTTGTTGCTGCATTTTTGGGAACGGAAACGTTACGAACAAAAATGTGTAGCTATTAATAATTAAGTCCTATAGCAGGTTAATAATTTTAACTCAACTCATATCAATATTCTAATAATATAGAAATTAACGTAAACAAGTTCTTACAATTTATTGGTACAATTAAACTTACTACATTAAAGAAAGTGAGAAAAGATGCTTTTCTAAACTCTATAAAACATTGGTCGTACCAATTTTTGTTTATAGTGTCGAAAACTGGACATTAATAACCAAGAACTACTATTTTTCGAAGACGTTTTACGTATGTTTACTTATTTTACTTATTTTCTGTGAATGTTTCATGGCGTTATTTTTATTTATTTCTTCACTTCGTTATTAAACGAAGCTGTATCAGTTACTGGGTTGTCGATAGTTAGTGATTGCGAGATGATATTTGGCGAGATGAGGCCGACGATTCACCACAGATTACCCGAAATTCGCCTTACGGTTGAGGAAAACCTCGGGGAAAAAAACCCAACCAGGTAATGAGACCAAACGTGAAACGAATCCAAGCCCTAGCGCAATCCCCAGCAAGTAAACGCGCTACCGCTGAGCTACTCTGTCACTTTATTTCGTTTCCAAATACACAATAACGTCGTGGTACTCATACTCGTATTTCACCAGCCATTAAAAGATCAATTCTATCATAATATGCAACACACGGCGAAGTGAGTTTTGTGTATTTGCCAGACTAGCTTAATGAATTCCTGGAAACTATATTGCCTAATGACGCAATACGTACCCGATACATTTAATATATTACAAAACATCAAGGTTTTGTTACTGTTAGAATTCTGTAACGATAGCACACTGTGTAGGCGATGCGGAAACGAAACTATTTGTACTGATTAAATTAGAAGGAAAGTGTAACAATATTCCTCTTATCTATTTGTAGCTGAATAGGGTACTAAGAACACGAGGGTCAGCAGAAAAACTACATTCAAAAGGGCTGTTGGTTACTTAACACTTTCCGACTTGAAGTACGACAATGCATGACCTGAACATACAGTACGTAAGTAACGTGTTACACCAAAACACTCGAACATCGTGCTACGAAACAGATGTTCAGTGTCTTGACCACGTGGCGCTGTACACAGTTGAAGAATGTCCAAGCAGAATGCCTTATGTTCAGTCAGGTTTAGTCATGCATATCCTCTACAGCTGAAAGGAAATAAATATATATGAAAGGAGTCTGAATTAAATACTGGCTATTGAATCGGTCTAAATTGTCTGATGATCATTTCATTAAGAAAATATGAATGGCGATTTATTACTTACTTACTTACAAATGGCTTTTAAGGAACCCGAAGGTTCATTGCCGCCCTCACATAAGCCCGCCATCGGTCCCTATCCTGTGCAAGATTAATCCAATCTCTATCATCACACCCCACCTCCCTCAAATCCATCTTAATATTACCCTCCCATCTACATCTCGGCCTCCCGAAAGGTCTTTTTCCCTCCGGTCTCCCAACTAACACTCTATATGCATTTCTGGATTCGCCCATACGTGCTACATGCCCTGCCCATCTCAAACGTCTGGATTTAATGTTCCTAATTATGTCAGGTGAAGAATACAACGCGTGCAGTTCTGCGTTGTGTAACTTTCTCCATTCTCCTGTAATTTCATCCCGCTTAGCCCGAAATATTTTCCTAAGCACCTTATTCTCAAACACCCTTAAACTATGTTCCTCTCTCAGAGTGAGAGTCCAAGTTTCACAACCATACAGAAGAGCCGGTAATATAACTGTTTTATAAATTCTAACTTTCAGATTTTTGGACAGCAGACTGGAGGATAAGAGCTTCTCAACCGAATAATAACACGCATTTCCCATATTTATTCTGCGTTTAATTTCCTCCCAAGTGTAATTTATATTTGTTACTGTTGCTCCAAGATATTTGAATTTTTCCACCTCTTCGAAGGTTAAATCTCCAATTTTTATATTTTCATTTCGTACAATATTCTGGTCACGAGACATAATCATATACTTTGTCTTTTCGGGATTTACTTCCAAACCGATCGCTTTACTCATATTAGTACAAAAGTCATTTGAGATAGGTCAACGAATATTTCCGACTTATTTGGATAATATAATATAAATGTTAGATACTTTTTACCGATGATCAGGTTTTAATTTCTGCTTCCGAAGATGACCTACAAATGGCAATATTTAAATTAAACAAAATTAGCAAAGAAAATTGCTTAACTACTACTAAGACAAAAGTGTTAGCCTTTAAAGGATTAGAAAAAAATTAGAGCCAAAATCGTGTTGAATGGAAGAATGATAGAACAAATTAATACTTTTAATTATCTGGGCTGCAATATCTCATATGCAAGAAAAGAAGATTTTACAAATAAAATAAACAAATTCAATTATTTCTGTGGGGTAATAAAAATAACTTTAAAATACACTACCAAAGAAACAAGATTAAAATTTTATAAAGTTATGGCAGTCCCTATGTTGCTGTACGGCTCTGAATTCTGGACTCTTACTAAATCAGAAGAAAAAAGAATCGAGGTGATAGAAATGAGATTTTTGAGGAGTATAACAGATTATACTCTCTTAGACAAGAAACGCAATGAAGACATCAGACTAGAACTGAATATATTCAATTTAATTGGAAAACTCATAGAATATAGGAATAAATGGAAGCAACACGTTGAAGAATGACTCAAGTCCATATTCCTAAATTAATATTCGACTACAGACCAACTGGTAAACGAAACATAGGTAGACCCAGGAAAAGATGGCTTCAACAAATTTAAAATTTATATACTTCATGAGACCGGAACGAGCCAAACAAGGCTTAAACCATGTGGCTGATGATGATGATGATGATGATGATGATGATGATGATGATGATGATGAATATAAATGTTGTACTTCTTTTTAAGGGGAATTGGACGTTATCGCATGCAAAGTAATGATAAAAATAGCCTATCTTCAAGCAGTCATAAATGTAATACTATTTATCACAGCTATTTCATTTCTTTTAGTGATATATGTATACATATTACGCTTTAAAATGAAAAAAGAATGGTTAATCTAATGTAAATCCTACCCTTAAATTAATTGTTAAATTTAAACATATTTTTTATATAAATTTATTCACGGTGATGATTTCTATAAGTCCTATGCCCATAATATTACAGATACATGAATAATTTTAGTAGGGTATGTTTTAGTATCTATTAGCAGTAAGTGGTCAAATTTTCAATTCAATATGTGCTATAATAAGTGAATAGAGTGTACCTAATCACAGACATGTAGTGAATTTATAAAAAGAAATGTGCTTAATTAAAAAAATTAATTTAAGGATAAAGATTTACTCTAGAGTATCCATTCTTTTTCATTTTAAAGCTTAATATGCATAGACACATAGTTAACAAAAATGAAAGATCTCTGATAAATAGTATTATATTTATGACTGCTTGAAGATAGGCTATTTTTACCATTATTTTGCATGCGATAATGACCAACTCCCCTTAAATACTTTCCAATGCTTAGTCTTCAGGTTTTTTAATTTGTTCATTGAATTTTAAGTTTCCATTGTTCTCAACGTAATATACCTAATAGCTTAACACGGACCATTTCTGTTGTCAGAATGTTTTCTTAAGTAACTTTGGACGGTATGATTTACAGACAAATTATTTCTGTATTCTTGTATCAGATCATTTAAGTATATTTATATATCATAATTATGGAATATTATAAAAAGTTCTTATATGTATTAATATATACACAAAAATCTGTGGTGTTTGGTCAGAACATGATACAGTTCTCGATTTTATCTCTGCCTCTATGCAACGTTACATTTGCGTCGGGGAAGTGAGGGGATGGGAGGAAAGTTGTAATGTTTTTCAATACGCTGATGCCCAGGTCACATATAGATTGCTCATTCCTATGTTAAAAATCGGTTGCACTTTGAAGAGAACAACCGCCAGGATCGCTACCCGTCCGCCGTAAACGAACACGAGATGGCAGTACAGTCGCTAATGCAATTCAAATGCGAATTATGACGTGACTCCTTATGTAACAACTAGATGGCAACATAGTAAACCTGACAAAAGTTGTTAACGTCAAAGCCTATAAGGCCGACCTATCTGTTACATATATGATCTAGGGTAATAGATATATCCTTTTCAAGAATACTTACATTATTCGACTTTAAGATAAAGTCAAAAAGATCGACACAAAATTCTACACCCAAAAGCAAATAGAATTAGCAGGTCTAATTTAAAGGAAATACTACAAAAATCATTTGTGCGAGATCGTGCGTATTTGCTTCTTTTCCGCACAGAACCAATACGCGGTAAGTGTGAAATACCACATTCAGTATTCCCAACCTAACACACATAACAATTTCCCTCTTCTTACCGCTTAAGCGCCATATTCATTTTACTGCTTTAGGCTTTCAACATATTATTTTTAGAGACGTTTAACATAGTAATAATAATTATAAATTGGAAACTTACTACTGCAATTTCACCTAAATTGCAATGTTAATTATTGTTTTTACATATCTGCAAAAATTAAGTAAAGTCTACTACTCCACGAAACTTATTGCATTCCTGATACAAGTAACATTAAGGAAGCCGTGAAAAAACCAACAAGATTCCAGATGCCGATGTTATTACTGCAATATGTTATATAAATAATATTGTTAAAATAATAAAATGAAAAATAAATCATTACATAACCTTACCGTTTGTTTTAAGTTCGCATTTATAGACTGGGGGGGGGGGAAGACAGACGTATATCACGGCCTGCTGGAGTATAGTAAACACAGAAAACATTTTATAGCAACAATGTTGAAGAAAGATATTTTGGTTTCCGAAGTTGCCGTCATTAAACAGAAACCAATATGGAGATTTCATTGCAACTAATTAGAAATTCGTCTTTCAGGTATGTAATAAACGATCTTGGCACAAAATAATGTACGATACACGAGCGGTATGTTTGTTTTCATGTTCTCGGAAATTAAAAAAGCTCAACTACGTTTCGCTTTTTCAATCTTTTCCTCGACCATGAAAACGTCAACGTACCGCTCTTGTAACGTATACTACTATTTCAAGAATACTTAAATTATTGGACTTTAAGATAAATTCAAAGAGATCGACACAAAATTCTACACCCAAAACCAAATAGAATTAGCAGGTCTCATTTAAAGGAAATACTACAAAAATCATTTGTATGCAAAGAACGATGATGATGATGATGATCATCATCATCATCATCATCTATTCATATTATATAGGTGGGAAGACGAGACTTGTTCCACGACCTTGAAATGCGCAGAATTCTCTTACTGTTCTCTTTTTACCACGCAGTTCGCAGTTATACAAAATAATTACGGGAGAGGGAAAGGGAAATTTGGAGGAACTTGAATATCGCGACTTAACCCGCTCTTCTCCACAGAGGAATCGTTGAGCGTTGTTAATGCCGGTGTTACGCACGCGGTTTTCCACTGGTCCGCCAGCAATGTTTATGTTTTAGTGCGTAAACACGAGGCGGGTTTCACGCACACCCCACATAAAGAACGGGAGTGCAAGTGAGGGGCTGAATCCACCAGGAAGCGACAGTCCTCCCTATGTTGACGCGGTTGCCATAACATTCAGCCAAATATATTTGGGTGGGGGTGAGTGGGTAGGGTAAGAAAGATTTGGTTGGAAATATCACACAACTTGATATACTTATTTCAGATGCATTTATTCTTAAAAAAAAATTGAGAGAGAGTGAAATTTGTATTCACTCTATCTTAAGTTAAAAAAATGTCAGCATGAAAAATGCGTTTCGTCGCTGTGAGTTTCGATTTTTACATAATATATATTTCGTTTGTGGAATATTAACATATCTTACACACAATGAGGTTTCACTGTGAAAAATTACTCGCATTTTAACACTTTATGAGCTACAGTGTTGCCAAGCTGACATGCCGAAAGGAGAACGTTTCTCAGGAGTCCAGAAATGATAGATGTTTTACGTGCGCACGCAAACGGAAGAAAAAATATAATATATTATACACACCTTTACTAATGTCAGGCTGGTGATAATACAGTAATTTTTCTTAAATGTACACCTACCTACTTATTACGGGTTTTCATAACGCAAACAGTATTTTCCACGAACCTATATATTTCAGCATAAACCTATATTTCAAGTTCCTTCGATCGACATACAGCAGACACAACTTAGGAATCCGTAACAAAGTCCTCACGACGCAAGGCATCCAGCTGGGACAGTAGTATAGGCCAATGATGTCAAAGCAAGCGCATTTTTCTGACCTTGACGTCGTGCGCGGGCAGCAAGCGCTAAGTATGGAAAGAGGAAGAGTTGTGTAAATGAATAAGCAGCCTGTTGGATTAAGAAAACAGTGGTGCACAAACTTCAAACGGAACGTGAAATTTTATGTCATTTTTATATGGCTTCTTTCTGTTTAATATTATATATATTGTCTGTAAAACAAAAGTACTAACACTGATTTCTTAATATTGCACTTGTGCTTTAAATCTTAATAACATAAATAGAGAGTTAAGAAGGAATATTCACTTAAATTCCATAGTAGTATAATATTATACTGTATTAAGTGGAAGAAACACATCATTCATAAACAGAGTGATATTCCAAAGAAAGAGATTGAGTATGACATAAGTTGGAATATATATTGATGGTATCTTTAGCCTTACAAAAGTAATCAATAAACCAATCAAAACAATATTACAGTACAAAGCAAAGTTACCTAGGTACTGTATCTGTTTTAAGTGTAACTAATATTACATAACAAAACTCTTATCGCATTATGCTTTTAAAGTGATAGTTGTGAGCAACTTCCTATTGTCAGAATATTAAATTATTTTCTCGAAATCTGCTGAAGCTATAGAGCTGACATTTTTAAACACATGGGCACGTATCTTTTGCTTATGATGTAATAGTAGTTGCTTTGTTAATTCATTTCCTTACAAACAATTTCCATGCGCATATTTTCAAAATTTTCAATACACTATCTTCAGTAATACGTATATACGGTATATTAGATTTACGAAAACATTCTGTAAGGCTACTAAATAAATAGGCCTATATCTGAAAAGTTCATTTTTCTATACGAAAAGTTGAGAAAATATTTCTTTTGAATAAAAAAATCAAACTTGTGAAAAATGAGCATTAAAATTAAAACTTACATTCTTATAATGCACTTATACTTCTCAAGAAAATCCAAACATTAACATGGATACAGTTTTAATAAGTTCTCTTCCCTGTATCTGTTCAATCAGTGCTGGCCATCCCTGAATATAGCTCGACCAAGCGGCATATACTATCTCTTTCGTCTGTCTCTTTCCTTTCCGCTGTAAAACGCTCAGGCTCTCCTGGGCTCTACAGCGCGCGCTTGCTCCTATGGGCATCAATTGACTTGCCTGGCCTATTCAGTAGAAATCTTCACTGCAACTTTGGCATCTTGCATTGCGTCTCTTCGCACTTTACTTTCTCGTCAGTGAACGAGTAATAAGAGGCGACTTAAGAGCCAATCTAGACTACGTTCATATAGAAGTTAGGTACATAACCTTTGTTACCTAAGCTACTTAGTTACTGAAACATAAAAGAGAACTTGCTAAAGTATCTGAAAAGATTATGTTCGCCCACATACAAATATTACTTAGACAACAGTACTGCTCGGAATGCCAGTTCAGAATATTAATTATGCTTTTCGCTAGTGCTTGCTACGTGCCCACGAGTTAAAAAAAATGTAGAAGAAAGAAGGTATGATTTGGTGATTGTTACTTACTTACTTACTTTTAAGGAACCCGGAGGTTCATTGCCGCCCTCACATAAGCCCGCCATTGGTCCCCATCCTGAGCAAGATTAATCCAGTCCCTATCATCATATCCCACTTCCCTCAAATCCATTTTAATATTATCCTCCCATCTACGTCTCGGCCTTCCCAAAGGTCTTTTTTCCTCCGGCCTCCCAACTAACAATCTATATGCATTTCTGGATTCGTCCATACGTGTTACATGCCCTGCCCATCTCAAACGTCTGGATTTAATGTTCCTAATTATGTCAGGTGAAGAATACAATGCGTGCAGCTCTGCGTTGTGTAACTTTCTCCATTCTCCTGTAACTTCATCCCTCTTCGCCCCAAATATTTTCCTAAGAACCTTATTTTCAAACATCCTTAATCTCTGTTCCTCTCTCAAAATGAGAGTCCAAGTTCCACAACCATACAGAACAACAGGTAATATAACTGTTTTATTCATTCTAACTTTCAGGTTTTTTGACAGCAGACTAGATGACAAAAGCTTCTCAACCGAATAATAACACGCATTTCTCATATTTATTCTACGTTTAATTTCCTCCCGAGTGTCATTTATATTTGTTATTGTTGCTCCAAGATATTTGAATTTTTCCACCTCTTCGAAGGATAAATCTCCAATTTTTATAGTTCCATTTCGTACAATATTCTGGTCACGAGACATAATCATATATTTCACAGCAACATAAAGCTTTAAAATTCAGGTTTCTCTAAACTTTAAATTTTGAGTTGTTTCTTTTGAACTGGGCCGTCGATATAAAAAAGAGAATAAGTTCAACTTTATACAGAATGTGTTTAAGATATATTTTACATGTGATATATACTTAAGTTTCCAACATCCTAATTTCCTAGCAAGTCCTTAGATCACAGGAAGAAGCAAGGAACTTTAAGTAGTCGTAGACTATTATGCGAACTACAAATGAAAATGCGTTTCACGCGACTTTGTTCATACGTTTCATCTTCTTCGTCCTGGTTGAGGCTTTTCCGGGGTTTTCCCTCAACCCAACACGAGCAAATGCTGGGTAACTTTCGGTGCTGGACCCCGGACTCATTTCACCGGCATTATCACCTTCATATAATTCAGACGCTAAATAACCTATATGTTGATACAGCGTCGTAAAATAACCCAATGAAATAAAATAAATAAATCTTCATTGATTAAAGTTCTCGTTAACACTTTGTTAAAAAACGTAAAATTTACTCTGTCACACGTTAAAAGTGTTAAAATTGTTTAAAAAGGTATTTACCTTCGACAGACGGCCCGTTTCGACGCTATTTGTCGTCGTCTTCAGTGTCTCTTGAACCACTGCTGATTTTGGCTCTGCGATGTGCAGTTGTCGATGGTAGGGGTGGGGGTGTGTTGTTCCTATGGTGGGGGTTGGCTGTCTGTATGTTATGACGTATTATGATGTCAAACAATGTGTGCGTATTGAACTGTAGTTGCGTATTAAGTATGTAATGTGGGTGTGCTATTGTATTCTTATATATTTCGTATTGTTCTAGGATATTTAACTGTAAACTTTTTGGTGTGATGTGTAAAATTTCCATATCTGTTTCTATATTATTGTAGTCATGATTATTGTCGATAATGTGATCTGCATAATTTGATGTAATGTAAGGTTTGGTTATAGCTTTAATATGTTCCTTGTATCTTGTATGAAAGGATCTTCCTGTCTGTCCTATGTAAAAATGTGGGCAACTATTGCATTTTAATTTATAAACTCCAGTTGAATTATATATATTTGAATCTTTAGTGTGGTTATTTAAGTATTTCTGTGTTGTATTATTTGTTTTGTATGCAATTTTGTACTTTAGTTTTCTGAATGAAGTTGCGATTTTGTGGGTATTCGTATTGTGATATGTTAATGTTATGTATTTATTCTCGCGTGCTGTTTGTGTTGGTTTGGTCTGTTTTTGTTTTGCCTTTTTTATTAGTGTGTCTATTATGTTAGGGTTGTATCCATTGTCTTGTGCTATATATTTTATTGTGTTTAATTCTTCAGTGTAGTTGTCATTGTTCATTGGTATATTAATTAATCTGTGTGTCATTGTACGGAAAGCTGCATGTTTATGTTGTATTGGATGATTTGATGAATTGTGTATATGTGTTGTGGTTGTAGTGGGTTTCCTATATATTTTGAATTCGTGTCCACGTTTTTTAAATAAATCTTCTTCGTGCCTACAATATTTTGTTTGGACTCATGTACCTAACTTACCACCATTAACAGCGACTGAGTCTTAACAATACAACTAGGCAATATTGCTTAAGAGCGAATAGCTAGTGTAGTTCTGAACTTCTGAGGCGCTAAAAAGCCGCTCCCTCATCTATGCTATGAATTTTACCGCCCTTCAAAATTCATCAACCTACACAATAAGTAATATTAGTAGTAACTATTACAAGATTATAATTCAATTTAAATCTCAAGCGAGAAACGAGTAATACTTTTTTATAAATGCTCAGAGACGTAAAGTACATAAATGTTTTACGTTATCTTATTTAAATTGTTGTTTGTATGATTTGAGGCTTTCTCGGCGTTGGTTCGCTAATATGTTTTCGCGGGATATCAGCCGAGTTAAGATTTTGGAATTTTGGAATGCTCCAAGCTTAATATCAGAAGGTTAATATCAAAACCATCCATAAACCACAGAGCAAAATCCGGAGTCATCTACGTCAGGTTAAAGACAGTCAGGGCTTAAGGACTCCAGGGATTTACATGATTCCATGCGAGTGTGGCGAAGTATACATAGGGCAGACTGGCCGCACGGTAGAAGACAGAATCAAAGAACATAAGAGGAACCTGAGGCTGTATTACCCGGAAAAATCTGCAGTGGCGCAACACAGCATAGAAAAGGAGCATAAAATACTGTTTGACCACACCAAGGTCATTAACAAATCAAGCCACTACTGGGATCGTACAATCAAGGAGGCCATAGAGATCAAGCTGGAGAAAAACAACTTTAACAGAGACAGTGGACTCCAGCTCAGTCAGGCATGGACACCGGCCTTAGACCAACTCAGGCCTCTTACAATCAAGGTCATGAAGATCACGGACCGAGGACGGCAACCGATTCCAACCGGCGGAACAGGGCTCGCCGCCCGCCAAACTTCACGCAGTAATCCCGGGAGGGGCGGAGCTTACGAGCGATGACAATTCCCGGCCCCGGATTGGCCGATCCGCCAACCAATCTCGTTTCACCTGAGACAGCCACATCTATATAACCTTTCGACTTTCTGTTCGGACATCACTTCCCTGAAGATGGCTGCAGAGATAGCAGTCGAAAGCTTGGAGCATTCCAAAATCTTAACTCGGCTGATATCCCGCGAAAACATATTAGTAAATTGTTGTTAGTTTTTATGTGTGCACTTGTCACTGATTTTATTTTATTTTATGCAGATGAGAAAGTCAATGAGGATTATTGTAAGTTTCAAGTTTTACAACAGCAATTATTCTGTCCTTCAACATTCGGCCACTGAAGAAAAAAAAAACGAATCAAGACTCATTCCGTTCGACCTACTTTTCATTCATTTGACCCATGTGGCTGCATTCCCAAATGAAATCTCTGCCTGCACATGTCTGGTCTACGACATCACAACACAACATCACGACTACACAGAAATATGCCTACTAAGTATAGTATGGAGTTGTAACTTTTTGTTCCACAAAATAACGTACTACTGTAATATTATAGAATTGATAATAAACAGTTTTTTTTAATAATGAAATATGAATTTATTACCAAGGAGGTGGACATAACCTAATTCAAGCTATGACGTCATGTAGCAGTCATTCCTCCGCCATACATTTTTATGATGTCACTAATACTATACATTATTTTGTGGAACAAAACGTTACAACTCCATACTATACAAGAACGTTTAGTAATAACTAATAATGCATTAGATCAGCGGTGGCGAAAATGCAATCGTGCGCCGAGCCACTGTGTAACCTGCAACGTGCATAGCACCTGTGAAGGGAGGCGGAAACCCGAAGGGGAAGTGAAGCAACTGACTTATTAACGGATTTTCATTTTGCCTTACGTCAAGCACTTAAATATAATTTTATACAGTACAAGGCTACAAACTAATGTTTAGTACGTGTAACGAAGAAAGAAATGAACAATAAATGAACAATATCATAACCTAAAATTAACTGTATTCAGAATGTCTCTGCGACAAAGTTTTAAAATCAGGAATTATGTCACTTACTGCCAGTCGTAGTTGATCACGATGGTATTTGTCTGTTAGTCGTTATCTAAATTTGGGTTTTACTATTTTAATTGTTGAAAATAATTTTTCACAAACGTAAGTTGTAGCGAACATGGCTTCAACACAGCAAGCGAAAGAACGAAGCTTCGGATATTTATTTTTTGGCAAAGATTTGAAAGTTCAACATTTGTCAAGTCCTTACATCTAGCTTTCATTTGACATCACATAGTAAATCAGTGAGTTCAAATTGAAGAGCTAACCGCATTATTCGTACATCTGCTGAAAAAGGGTCGACGTACAGAGATGATGATGATGATGATGGTAACAACAACACTTAACCTTTTAATATTTTTTTAACATGTAGTATAATGCCGTTTTATGTTATACAACAGTTTTCATGATGATGATGATGATGATGATGATGATGATGATGATGGTAACAACAACACTTAACCTTTTAATATTTTTTTTAACATGTAGTATAATGCCGTTTTATGTTATACAACAGTTTTCCTCGTAATACTTGTGAACAAATCATACATTTAATATTCTCATCATACTGACAGCAAAAAAATGCGTCCTCCCATCCTACTTGGAACTTTCGTACATGGTTTCGAGAGAGACATATGCCACTCGCAGGTCAGAGACAAATACAAATGAGCCGTTCAGAGCAGAAGTGGTGTAAGTCAAAAATGTGTTATGAGGGTTAAAGTAAACATTCTGTAAAATACAGCGCAAAGTAGCAATTAATATTCAATTTATTGAAACTATTAGTAGTCAGTGGATAGCAAGAATATCATATTAATGGCTACTTTGCGCTGTACTTTACAGAATTTTTACTTTAAACCTCATTACCCAATTTTGACTTACACCACTTTTGCTCTGAAAGGCTCAAATGGAACGGAGTTTGACTCCAGTGAGTGAGAGGGTGGGGGTTGGCGGAGGTTAGAAGCAAGCGAAATGCACAACTATCACTGCGAGCCACAATGTCTCGCGAGTCACGTTCTCGCCACGGCTGCATTAGATCAAACTTTTGCGGAATAGGGCTCTTTACTTCGAAAATTGAAAGAGAATTGGGAGGACAAATTTAAAAGGTACGCAAAACGCGTCCTTGCAAGGGGTTGGGGGCTGTACAAAACTAAATATGTGAGCTCCAAGCCTGTTGGCCACTAGTGTCACTCCGGGTTACGCTGCTCCACTGAAGGAGCTCTATAAAATTTTGAAGGGGATGCCGAAATTGGACGTAACCTCTTAGGTACCACATACGCGAGGGGGACAGAGATTTGATCAAGTGATCACGGGACAGGGCGAGGAGGAGTTGGCTGTTGTTTGCCGTTAGGATGGCAAGACGCTGTCATCTGTTGTTCGATGACAAGGCATGTGAAGGCCGTCGGAAGAGGCGCCGTGAATTCTAAATCTGCAATTTGAGAGGTCCCTGTCCTTTCAAATTGCGTCTAATTGAGTGACCTCGTACATTTAATAGACAATTTAGAGGTTCTGAACTAGGGCATACGTCGTTTACAAGAAAAGGGGAATATATATGGGGATGGGCATATAGGTCCGTGGCCCATTTCTTATAGGGCTCATCCCGACATTTGTCTTACGCCTTAGGAAACCCACGGAATACCTTAGGCAGGATGAGTTGTCTGATATAAGAGACTAGCCAATTTGGCTATTATGTAGGAGGTGATTGTTGTCATGAGCCTTGTTGAATCGTCTCAACTTAGAGACCAGCCATTTGGCTTTATGGTGGCTCAATTACGAAGAGAGGGGAGAGATGTAATTGTTAATTAATTTAGAGTAATTAGGGAGATTCATGGGGAGATGAGTGCAGGTCCGTGGCCCATTTCTTTTAGGGCTCATCCCGACATTTGTCTTAGCGCCTTAGGAAAACCACGGAAAAACCTTAGGCAGGATGTTTAGGTATATTATATTAATCTCGACAACAACTGCCCTTTTTAGACGGATTTTATAGCCCTGAAAAGGGCCGTTTTGCCGACGGATTCGGCAGCAGACGTGTGTGCTCTTTACTTACTTACTTACTGGCTTTTAAGGAACCCGGAGGTTCATTGCCGCCCTCACATCAGCCCGCCATTGGTCTCTATCCTGAGCAAGATTCATCCAGTCGGGCTCTTTACACCAGTCACAATTCTACATCATGCCAATACCGTTTTTGGTTAGTGTTACTGCAATGATAACTAATACTGAAATCGAGAGTGATGTGAAATTATGGAAAGAAACTGAAGAACTTCGAGAAAAACACTGAGGAGCCATGGCTTTTTGTTCACCATAAATGAGACACCATCATCACCGGGATTCGAACCAGGTTCCGCAGTCATCGTAAACCAGTGCTCTGCCAACTGAGAAAAACTTCCCCTCACTTTTAACGTTTATCTTTAACTTCCGCTGGCTCATCGGAGTGTAAATAAAGACTAACAACACATTTCATTCACAAAGACGTCCAGTTGCAGATACAAATAGGATGGAACGTTTCGAACACTTTTAACGTACAAAATGTTATCTTCGCTGTCACGTTGTGATCCTGTAACGATGGACTTTAATTAACTTATTAATATTTATAGACTGGTTAGAATTTTAATAACCTTTCCCTTTTTGGGGGTTTTTAATGCGACATGTATTTCCGATAATATCGTAGTCCAGGCAGACACGTCCAAGATTAGGATATTAAGAGGGTAGTCCCTGACAACGTTATTGATTGAGCTCTCAGTTCATATTGTCCGAGTTCTGACTCGTCAATAATAATGAATGCTGCAAGAAACCAGTTTCAACTAATTATGCTTAGATTTATGGGGAACTTTCTGACGACCTGGCAGATAAAATTTGTTTAAATTAATTTACAGCAATCTTAAAGATGTAGCTGTACACACGACTGGCTTGTCCACCTTCGTTCAACTCTTCAGCTATAATTTTAATCACAAGATTACTTTTCGTTATCGTATGAAAGGAATACATATTGCTAATATTTATTCTATTTTTTAATCATTTAATTAAATGCAATTTTTTCTATAAGTCCATTTCTTATTAATTATTTACTAACATCATAACATGAAATATTTAATGGCCTTTTTCTTGCTTAATTATCATTTAAACGTATTTAATAACGTACAATTTATATGCATAAAAGCTTATTATTTATTTACCGACTTATTTACTAATCCGAATTTACTAAGTAAAGTGAAATGTTTACTTATTTAGTACGTTTATTCGTAATTATTGTTGGCAGGTCATAATGTATATCGTTTGTGACGAGTCTTTGAACACTATGCGTACTCTAAAGTCATGGGTTTGAATCTCGCTAAATGTAAAAATGTGTTCTTAATGTGACATGCTGAGTTGTCTCAGAAACCTGAAGTCGAGATGATGATTCTAGAAAACCGAAAGCCAAGTTAAGGATTTAATGAGTAAATTTCAGTCTTAAGATAGTTAGGTACTCGGGTTCTTCATAAAAAATACTTTTACGTAGTCACGCTCTCTATGTTACATAAGGAAGAATACAAGAGGCAAGGAGTCATAGCACATCGAGATTAGGTTTATGTTAAAGCAAGCGCTAGAATACAGACAGGGGTTATTTTTTGAGATATTACAAACAAAAAAGTTTAATACAATTTTGCTCGTTTTTACTCATTTTTCGAAAAAAAAAATTGTTTTATATGAAACATTTCATAGTAGGTATTTTGGGACAACTACTGAAGTATTTCACAAGTACATCTCTTAGCCATGGTACCCAATTTGGTACAAGGTTATATACTAAAATAATTGAAAAATACCTAAATTAAAATTTTCCAAATTTTAACTGTATCACCACTGCTGTGGCTCTGATCGACTGTGATATACTGACAAGCATAGGAGATTATTATGGATTATCAGTTATCATCTACCGTATCAGTAGAGATTGAAAGATTAAGCATCTGTGAAATATGTAAAAAAAATGACAAGTTTGCCTCTATTTCAGTATAATAAAATTTGGTATCCGTTGCGTAGTTTGTCCTGAATTTCTGTAATGTTTCACGGACTTATGAAAGACGATGTTATGAGTTATATGGCTGGAGAGGAATTCGTTGCTTAACCGGGCTCCACAATCAACACGCAACTCATCCCATCACGGGTGCACGGAAGTCTAATTGAGATGAAGTACCCCATGCCTCCCCCGTTAAGCACTTCTACCGCTACCTCTTACATTTACCAAAAGTGTTTGAACTGCAATTTGATACGCTTTAAATTAACTCAATGCTTGTGAACAAGGAACGCACGTTGTTCGATTGTATACATCTTCATAGCGCAACAGTCAAACTTTATAGCACTTATATAGGGGAGAGTTGAGTAGTATCGGACTTCGGGTAATATCGGACAGTGAGTTTCTTTCATCTACCACCAGATGGTAGTATACCTGAATAACATAATTACTTTTCTGTATGCGACATCACAGAAACGTAATCATGTCATTCAGATACTACCATCTGGTGGTAGATGAAAGAAACGCACTGTCCGATATTACCCGATGTCCGATACTACCCAACTCTCCCCTAACACTAACGTAAGCATGGAAGAGTCATTATTACAGGAATACTCCAAGTGTGTAGGAAATGAGAGAAATCTGTTTTTCCAAGATTTAGGGTATGTGTTATACTTAGGGGAGAGTCGGGTAGTATCGGACATCGGGTAATATCGGACAGTGCGTTTCTTTCATCTACCACCATATGGTAGTATCTGAATGACATGGTTGCGTTTCTCTATGCGACATCACAGAAACGTAACCATGTCAATCAGGTACTATCATCGTGTGGTAGATGAAAGAAACTCACTGTCCGATATTACTCGATATCCGATACTACCCGACTCTCCCCTATTCGTCTACATTGTCATTCAAGATTAAACATAAATAGGCCTTATGACTTTCCTGCGCAACATTTTGATTCTTTAGCAAGCGAATTTCATTTTATAAGACGCAAAAAAATAGTAATAACATTGCTAAAAAAAACAGACTAAAACTGCATGAAACAATGTCGATTCCACAGTGTTGATCTGATTCTGAGGCCTGGACAATGACAAATGCAGAGTCCACTGCAAGAATGATGGATGTCTTTTGGAATACATTTTGCAGGAGAAGCAATTGAAAGTATGAAATGCTTAGCGCTCAAAGCTTAACTGTGATTTTCCGATCATTACTGGACAATGACTATCAGTGTTAATGCCATATAACTCTCTATGTACATTCTATATGTCTTAAGCTATGCACTGACAGTCTTGGTCCATTTTCAACAAAAAAGTGACATCCATCATTCTGACAGTGGACTCTTAAAATTATAAGATGGAAAATGGGGACTCAGATGACTTGTGAGAAATGAAAAATCCATAGTGACAAATTTGGCGGATAATGTCTCCCGTTTCTCCATATTAGGCATCTACATACATCATTCCGTCAACATTTCTCCATTTCGTCATCATTCCATAGCATTCCCCGATCGCCGGCTAGCGACGCACGGAGAGGGCTGGCCTAGGGACGAGTGAGGTTGCCTGCTCGAAACCAGGGTAGATCGTTAAAGGTCGCAGTGCTAGGCCATAGTGCCCCCCTCCCGTAAATTCTACTTAAGGGTATATGTATGTGAACGACCACAAATATTATAAGAAAATGTAGGCTCTAAATTTCTAAAATTTTATAAGGAAATGAACTCACAATGCGGAATCTAACTATATATTTTAAAAGTATTTTTTTTGTGGCCAAAGGCGTCTTAATGAGGAAAAATCTAAATTTCTCCATTTCCATAATAAGTAAGAAAATCTGTTTATGTTCGACCATGCCGAAATGTAGTAATTATACACCTGGTAGCAGATCTTTAATGCATGTCATTAAAGTACACCTACTCATTAAAGGTCAGGTCTTTCAGCCAATGACGACTCAGGTTACAACTATTCAGCCAATGACAGGTCAGCTTTCTACCGTTATAAAACCGCAAGTATCGATTATTCTCGGATATGCAATCGCAAGAGAATTAGCGAAAAGTCACGGAGGCTGGAAATCCAATACTGTCTCCGAAGGTTATGTTCGGTTACTATAATAATTAGCGGTAATTGTAAATAATATTCAAATAAATTCAATTTGTCATCTCGTTTTTCAATGTCTAATTTTATTTCAATGTTATCTCTGTAGGTTCTTATGGCCTAGCAAGGTCAATGTGGAAATCTGTTCCTCGGAAAAAAATCAATACTTTCGCGTCTGCGCACATCTCACAACATACGGGACATTGGTCAAGGTCAGATACAAAGAAAATTAATAATATCAAGTTAGAAATATGGTCGAGCATAAAAAAGTCGTATGAAACTCGCTTATAATGGTAATTAAGAAGCTCGTATGAAAATTACGAAACTCGCTTGCGCTCGTTTCAAAAATTACGTGGTACCACAACAAGACTTATTAGAATTAAATATCTGATAAAAATATAAAAAAAATTAATAACAATATTTTTCAAACCACTTTTATCAAAGTATGAAAAAAAAAAAAACAAAAAACAAAAGAATTCTGCAGTCACATCATTTGGTAACCATAACGTTGTTATGATCTCTCTGACATCTTTAATATTTTTTCTGCATGTAGTAAACACTTATTTCTGAAAAGTAGACTGCTGTCAGAAATGTAGAGTTGTTAATTTCAATACAATTAATTTTTATTTGTCCTATATAAAACATATTAAAATTCACGAAATATTTTGTGACCTAATTTTTCGATTTTCAAATAAATGGGCATTATTGTAGTCTACTTTTTGCATAAATGGGTGTTAAATCACTGTACAAAATTTCAGAATTCTATCTCTAATGGTTCTGGAGTTATGAAATAATGTGTGAAAATTTAGAAATTTTTAAAAATTTAATTTTAAAGTTAAAAGTGAATTTCTTAAAAATATTACTAGTAACCTTTTTTTATACTTTTATCAGATATTTCAGTTCTAGCAAGTCCTGTTGTGGTACCTTGTAATTTTTGCTCAATTGTAAGTTAATTTTCTTATAAAATTAAAAAAATTTAGAGCCTGCATTTTCTGATAATATTTGCTGTCGTTCACGAACATATACTCAAGGAATTGGAGCGGAGATAAATTTATGATAATGATAGCTTTCATAACAAAGTATTCTGTACTCAGCGCAATAAAAGAAACAGCTTTAAAATAAGATAGATGATGCCTGATGCAATAAATTCAGTATACGAAATAACACAGCAAATATATTAGTATCATAAAACAGTTGGGCGTATTGAAATTAAATGCAAACATATAAAACTGATATAAAATTATTTCAAAATTAAAACTAAAATGAAAAAATAACATGTGCGAAAAAAAGTACCTGTTATCTGGGATACAAAATGGAACTGTAAATTGCAGCGTTACATTCAAAATAAAAATAGAATCACAAACGGAACGTGATAGAAAACTGGAATGGAGTATTAGCCTGGATAATTTACTTTACACGGTTTTCAAACGAATTCGATGTATCATTTCCTCGAAGCAAAACAAGATTACAGAAGAGGGGGGAGTGGGGAAGTCTGGGTACTGAATTCGATACAATCCATAATTAAAGATTTCACTTCTACAGGCAGGCAATCGTGAATTAGAACAAACATCGTATCATCAATCTGTAGATTTAACGTGCTCAAACTCTAGTTAAATACTGTAAAGATTATGTTAAAGGTTCAGTACAAAAAAGGAACAAAGACAAACATCGAACGTTCAAGATATAAATTTCATTAAAATAGGCATAAGAGCTATTCCATCTCAAATCGACCGAAATATACAGAAAATTGACCTTGCAAGTTTTAAATACAATGACACTTTTTCTGTCAACAGATACAATGCTTTCTGCAAAGTTTGAGGCATCAGAACTTCATAGTGTTTAAATTAAAAATATTTGAATCTATCGTATTTTCATAAAATTAGCAATTATAAACTGTTGTAGCTCCGAAACCCTTTCACCCAATGATCAAAATCATGGTTTATTTTGATGCTGAGAAATTAAAGTTTATATTGACATATAAACAGATTTTCTTACTTTATATGGAAATGGAGAAATTTAGATTTTTCCTCATTAAGACGCCTTTGCCAAAGAAAAAAATATTTTTAAAATATATGGTTAGATTCCGCATTGAAAGTACAAATAAACACATATTTTTTACTGATGGCACGTTGATAAGAAAGTTGGCCTATTGAAAATATCAAATAAAGAAAATAAATAGTACGTGCGTGAACTAGCCAGCTGACTGTGAAGCGGGAGCTAGCCGAGGTAAGCAAGGCCAGGAGACATAAACACGTGATGTGTCGTCTAGCAGTCATGGCTGTGCTAGCGTTATCAGAGGTTTTCATAAACACAGGAGTAAAATGACTCCCAACGCTCCCTTATCTCCATCTCTCGGCCAATGCGTGCGGTACTGCGCCGTTCAAGTCAAGGCGTGTGAAAATAATCTATTTAATACCCTTGAAACTTATTGCCGTACCACTAAGCAAACAATGCCGAATCCCTCTTAATAATGCAAGGTTTTTTCTCAATATATTTTTTTACATTTTTACAAACTGGCAAAACGCCTAAAAGTAAGTAAAATCAGATTATCTGTCTCTCTGTACACAATAAAAATAAGGATTACTTCTTAACATAACCTACTAAATGTCAGCTTCAAAATGAGCTCTCGTTCAATGTTCCGCAGTAAGTGGTTCCAGAATTCTGATCGCTGAAAGATGCTTGTTTTTCTAAAATATGCTAAATCTGTCGCTCAACAATACGCAAACCGTTTGACTTTCGACAGTATATTTTTGCAGATGCACTCTCCTCAGCACCTTGTACAAATAGGGAAAAATTAGAGTATAAAAAAATGTGAGGTTTTTTACTGATCGATTTCATATGGAATAGCCCATATGTAACATTTCGTTAGTAATTTACTCTGTGTATGATTTTCAAGATTATATTTTGAAACTATAAAATTTAAAACTGCAATTTCGCCATTTTCATTAACTATTAAGACACTATTAACAAGGAGCGATACACTGCTATAGTCATAACGGTTAACATGTCTGACCCCCCCCCCCCGCCCTTGTCCTTTTTCGCTTACATTGCCTTATAAACAAAAGCAAAGTAGGCACTGTGCATCATTGGTGGATTTCAGGTGACCAGCGAGAGGCGAAAGTTCGTAAAAGCTATGGTGCCTGCCTTATACAATCCGTCACTGAGCGATGCTTACCTTCCTGTCTACTCGTCTCAGGCCTGGGAATGTGGAGCGAGAAGTTAGGGAGAAATATACAGAAACTCGATTGAGGTATTATTGCCCAGGCCTGTACAAAAGCGTTTTAAGTAGTTTTCATGTGTAATACAGAAATAAGAAGGAACATTAAATCAATGAATAGCTCTACATAAAACTATTAACAGTACGAAACGGGAAAAAATTAAAAAGAAAATACATAACATCAGTGGTAAATATAATAAAAAAATAATTAAATATAATAATATGGAAAACAGTGGGACGAAATAGCAGGTCAACCATGATGAATAAAAAATATATCATGATGTATACATCTTGATTACACAACTTATAACACTATATCGCTTCGGAATATGTATTAACAAATGCTAACCACACCTCCAGAGACAACACAGACATGGAAATTCTACACATCCAACCAAAAAGTCAGAAATATACAGATACACAAAAACACATCCAAATGAAATTCTCAACACACAACTCAATTTCAGAACACACACACTCTTTGACCCCACAAACACACCCCCACACGAAACAAAATAAAAGGCGCCAAGACCAGCAACAACCAGTTCTGAAGAAGGCCCTTAATAGGCCGAAACATGTAAACCAGGCACGATAGAATTAACACGAGAAAGACATATAATACATATTCCGAATATCATGATGAATAAAAGATGTATCTGTAAAAAAAATGTCCAGGGCTAAGGCCTTGCAGGAGAAAGAAACGTTCGTGCAAACCAGGAAATTATGAAATGTATATCATAATGAAGAACAAGGGTGGGGGGTTATGATTTAGGGCTCTCAATAGACGTGCTGAAGATTATAGTTTTAATACACTGGAACTCAAAATGCGTGCATCGATATAAAAGTACTCTATTTACTTCTTGTGATTTTATCTGACAACGTTGATTTAGTGCATAATTCTCGCCGGAATAACCTCTGTAAGCAATTCACTGTCTCATCGGTATTCTCATCTCGCTCTGCTATGCAGGATGTGCATCTGCATTACTCCTATAAGAGAGAATTGTGTTCGGAATCGTGCTCCTTTCTTTCCGTATAATGTACATCGCATCCGATTGACAGTCACGCTCCTCGCTTATCAATTGTTTTCTCGATCATGCGCAGTTTCTGATCACTTCAGGCTTGAATTATCTTGAGATTCATCAACATCGTAAGTTTTCTGTGTATAAATTGACTGTGTATCGTAACAATGAAGAGTTACAAAACGAAAGCAATTTTATGGCTCCGTCTGGCGTTCCCAGATTCATCATAATGACACTTTATTCTATAATGATTCATCGATTTTATGTCCATTATTTAGGTTGACAGTAGAAAAAGTCCTCACATTCAATATATTTTCCTTTCCCTATTACAAATTTCCTTTCCCTATTACAAACATCAATTTCAATTCAGGGATTTTTCGTATAATAATAATAATAATAATAATAATAATAATAATAATAATAATAATAATAATAATAATAATAACAATAATAATAATAATAATAATAATAATAGCATAATATATATATGTGTTTAGTTACATGTAATTTTAATAGTTAAACAATTACAATTTAGTGTTAGATAAGAAAACTGGGTCGAAAGAATAATTAACATACTTACTTACTTACTTACAAATGGCTTTTAAGGAACCCGAAGGTTCATTGCCGCCCTCACATCAGCCCGCCATCGGTCCCTATCCTGTGCAAGATTAATCCAGTCTCTATCACCATACCCCACCTCCCTCAAATCCATTTTAATATTATCCTCCCATCTACGTCTCGGCCTCCCGAAAGGTCTTTTTCCCTCCGGTCTCCCAGCTAACACTCTATATGCATTTCTGGATTCGCCCATACGTGCTACATGCCCTGCCCATCTCAAACGTCTGGATTTTAAGTTCCTAATTATGTCAGCTGAAGAATACAATGCGTGCAGTTCTGCGTTGTGTAACTTTCTCCATTCTCCTGTAACTTCATCCCGCTTAGCCCCAAATATTTTCCTAAGCACCTTATTCTCAAACACCCTTAACCTATGTTCCTCTCTCAGAGTGAGAGTCCAAGTTTCACAACCATACAGAACAACCGGTAATATAACTGTTTTATAAATTCTAACTTTCAGATTTTTGGACAGCAGACTGGATGATAAGAGCTTCTCAACCGAATAATAACATATTTCCCATATTTATTCTGCGTTTAATTTCCTCCCGAGTGTCACTGCGGGCTAAAGCAGGGAGATGCACTATCACCTTTACTTTTTAACTTCGCTCTAGAATATGCCATTAGGAAAGTTCAGGATAACAGGCAGGGTTTGGAATTGAACGGGTTACATCAGCTTCTTGTCTATGCGGATGACGTGAATATGGTAGGAGAAAATACACAAACGGTTAGGGAAAACACGGAAATTTTACTTGAAGCAAGTAAAGCGATCGGTTTGGAAGTAAATCCCGAAAAGACAAAGTACATGATTATGTCTCGTGACCAGAATATTGTACGAAATGGAAATATAAAAATTGGAGATTTATCCTTCGAAGAGGTGGAAAAATTCAAATATCTTGGAGCAACAGTAACAAATATAAATGAATAATTAACATAACGAACGGAAATTGATATATTAAAAATAAATATTCTAGGCGAAAAAGCAGTGTTTCTGACAATCGGATTTTGAAAATAGTAAATGTCTGACAGCCCTTTACACTATGTAGGCCTACACTAAATTACGCTTTTTTCAATATTTACACTAACATGAAAGCATGAAAGCTTACATAACTGATCAAACATTATTTACATTATTGTACACAATTTACGAAAAAAGAAAAGTAGGTCGTCGTAGTCATTCATTCATTGTATTCTGCCCAATGGCAGATCTTTCACTGCAAACCCAGTTTTCTCCAGTCTTTCCTACTTTCTGCCTTCCTCTTTGTCTCTGCATATGATCCATATATCTTAATGTCGTCTATCATGTGGTATCCTTTTCTGCCACGAACTTTTCTCCCATTCACCATTCCTTCTAGTGCATCCTTCAGTAGGCAGTTTATTCTCAGCTAGTGACTCAGTCATTTTTTTCCTCTTCAGTTTCAGCATTATTTCTTCATCCATTCTTTCTACCACAGTTTCATTTCTTATTCTGTCTGTTCATTTCACACGCCAATTCTTGTCCATGTCCACATTTCAAAGGCTTATAGGAGTTTCTTTTCACTTCGTCATAATCATAACATTGTCATAAGATCAAGTGGTAAGTAACAACAACAATAATAACACTTCTTTTCTAGTGTATGTACTTCAATACATTCATGTTTACAGGTCCTTTTTCACCTCATAAAATGAAATAACAAATTCTTTGAACTCCAATATGCGAGGATATTCGTTTTTCAGCATTAAACAGAAACAAAAAGCAAAATAAAATGCTTTACTAGAGTTAAGCTTTACTTACAAATTCTGAAGGAATCAATGAGGGAGAAAGGAAAAAGTTTAATCCTGTAAGCTAAAGGTGCACGAGTTGGCGTTATTGCAAGGGCTCTTGTGACTCATTTTTACATTTATGTGAGCCCATAGTCTAGAAGTCATTTGTCTCACCTCTTCCACATTGTCTCACGTAAGGAACGTAAAAATTTTCCGCTTTTCGCCCTTAAAAATTTTACTTTTATGTGAGACATTATGAAAGAAGTGAGACAAATTACTTTTAGGGTATGATCTCATAACGTAAAAGAACCCTTACTGTAACAGAGGGCTTGAATCAAAATTTCTACCATTTCTGTACATGAAAGCGTCATAAATACCACCACACCAACAAGGAAACTGAGATATTTATTTTCCTGGGTACGAGCTTTGACTGTCTTTATCACAGAAAATTGCTACTAACCGAGAGGGCCAATTCCTCATTACTGCTTTCTGGTCTTCGTTGAATCTCAAATATTTCTTGCCCATGGTGAATAACTTCTACAGTTAAAAAAGTCGTTAAGAACTACCAAAATCACCACAACAATTAAGGGGATCTGGTAGGCTGTATGCGTACAATATTAAGTTCAAGGAATATTTTCTCAGAACCTATTACACATAGAAGGCTCAAATTGTCAGGACTCATTCACACACACGTTTAACACATTTTCACGGCTTAATTTTAAAAAATCCGTTTAGTATTGAAATAAGGAGGTAATTAATGAATAACCTATTTTTTATACTAAGATGTTGATAAGTGCTTTGTATGAAGTGTACCACTGTATGGGGCAGAAACATGGATATTACGACGGAGTGAAGAGAAGCGAATAGAAGCATTCGAAATGTGAATATGGAGAAGAATGGAACGTGTGAATTGGGCAGACAGTATAAGAAATTAAGCTGTGTTGGAAAGAGTGGGTAAAAAAAGAATGATGCTGAAACTGATCAGAAAGAGGAAAAGGAATTGGCTAGGTCATTGGCAGAGAAGAAACTGCATACTGAAGGATGCACTGGAAGGAATGGTGAACGGGAGAAGAGTTCGTGGTAGAAGAAGATATCAGATGATAGACGACATTAAGATTGTGGGTCATATGAGGAAACAATGAGGAAGGCAGAAAATAGGAAAGACTGGAGAAAGCTGGGTTTGCAGTGAAAGACCTGCCCTTGGGCAGAACACTAAATGAATGAAAGAATATCGATAAATCGACTCCTTATTTCAATACTGAAAGTATTTTTTTAAACTAACTCGTGAAAATGTGTAAAACCTGTCTGTGAATTAAGTCCTGAAAATTTGATCCTTCTACGTGTAATAGTTTCTGAGAAAATATTCCTTGAACTTAACATTGGAAGCATAGAGCCTAGCAGTTCCCGTTAAGACATTTACTTTCTTCTAGTACGAGCTTTTTGAGTGATTTTGTTAAAAGAAATTTGCTACCAATCAAGAGAACACATTCTTCATCGCTGCTTTCGAGTCTTCGTTTTTATCAAAACACGGTTCAGATCGTAAAAACTATTTGAGGTGAAAAAGAAGTGGTAATCGCTGGGAGCCAGATCGGGGTTGTAAGGCGTCTGAACAGTCAGTCTCACTTGAAATATTCAATCATACCAAGAGTGTGCTGTGCGATATGAGGGTTTGTACTTTCGTGCAAGAGAATAACACGAGAATTTAATAGATCATGTCTTCTGTTTTTGGTTACTCACGAATCCCAACACGATGTTATAGCTGGAGGGATTCTCGACTTTACTGCTAATTTTAAACTAATATTTCACAACTACAAGTAATCACTATCTTACAAGGTGACATGCGAATTCTCTATTTTTTTAGTAGGTTATTTTACGACGCTTTATCAATATCTTAGATTACACTGAACAACAAGAATTTTGCTCCGACTTAAAACAATTTGTCCCTTATGGTTTGGTGTGCACTGAATCCGAAAATGCATCTCTTTTCTTCGTATCATGTAAGGTTTTAAAGATACACTATGATTTTACTTTTCGGTATGTGCTTCCCCAGAAAACATCTGGCGCGGGTTGGGGGTTGTAAACCAAAAGGTAAGCTAATGCATTTTATGAGTTTGTAACTTATTTCCGGTTTATTATGGTTTTTGGCATGTTCTTTTGTACTTCTAATAAATAAACAGGTATTATTCCCTTCTATTCAGTAAATTTCAGAACAGTTCAAAGTGAGATCTACGCAATGAACAAACAAGGGTGTGGTTTTCAGTATTTATTTATTTTTATTTATTTAAATTTAAATATACAGAATAAAGAAATATAATTACAAAACAAACAAGAGAAATAGAAATAAAATAATACAAGCAATATAAAAAGAAGATACAGTAGTATTAACAAAATTTGAGACCCAATGAGCAGCGCTCGTGCTCGGTCGCAGTTCAGATATAATATTAAAATAAAAAAATAATAATAATAATAAATAAGTAAAATAAAATAGGAACTAAAATATAATTACAGCGGCAATGGAATTATATAATATAATATTAACACTAGAGAAGAATAATATCGCACGTGAAAAGTAGGACTAATATATATTTCAAAATTATAGAATACAAATATAATATAGGTTGATTAATTCATACACATCATAGGCTATAAATTTATTTAATCAAATTGAAGATATTAACACGTTTCTAATTTTCTTGTTATATGTTAGTTGGTTACATGTTAGAAGTTCTGGGTGTAATTTAGTTAAAGCATTGTACAACCGAGGGCCAAAATTTATGCTATGCTTTAGACCAGCAGATGTGAGACATTTAGGTTCTACTAATGTTGAATTAATATTTCGTCTTGTGTCATAATTGTGTGTCTGTAATACAAACTTATTACGATTTTTATGATAAAATTTTAACAGCGTATACTTATAAATTTGTTCAATATTAAATACATTAAATTCAGAATAAATTAATTTAGTTGGATAATCGAAACGTTTCTTCAAACAAATTTTAATTATTCGTTTTTGTAGTAAATTTAACGGACTAAGATTAATTTTTGTACTTCCACCCCAAACAATTATACCATATTGAATGATAGACTGAATAATGGCCAAATAAACATTTCGTAGAACTCTAATAGGTAAGTAGCATCGAAGATTAACGAATTTATAAATTGTTTTACGAAGCCTCTTACAAACATAAGTAATGTGATGAGGCCATTTTAAATTCTGATCAATAATGATCAATAAAATGATCAATTTAAAAGAAAAGTTTATCTTTTGAGTCAAGGCAAATTAAAGAAGGGCATTTTAATCGATCCACAAATTCACAAAGTTATGGGTGACTCTTTGTATGAGGAAAAACTTTCCGTTACAGAAAAAAATAGCATGTACGCATTCAAAGATGTTTACTCAAATTTCCTTGGAAATTCTAGGGCAAACAACTACATAGAACTTGTGGAAACAATGTCAATTGCATATGAGAAAATGGGGTGTAATATGTCTCTCAAAATACACTTTTTACATTCTTATTTGGATTTCTCTCCTCCTAATCTTGGAGCAGTAAGCGACGAGCATGCAAAAATATTTCATCAAGAAATATCTGAAATGGAAAGGCGATATAAATGAAGATCATCATCCAGCATGCTTGCAGACTATTGTTGGTTCCTTGTAAATACAAACCCGGGTCTAGTTATAAACGGAAGTATTCCAGAAAATTCTTTTCAATGTAAGTTCAAATTCCAAGTTTTTATCTCATTATAAGCATGAAATATTTTTATTGTTCTTCTGTTTTAAACTATGTAACATCATTTTTGTATCCAGTACACAATTTTCAAGTATTTTGAGGTATTTCGAATGCCTAGTGTGTTGTAATTTTTCCAGTATCAGTGAAAAATTAAAAAAAAACAAGAAGTTTTTCATAAAAAAATTCAATTCACTTTCCCCGGAAAATGGTACGTGATGGGGCAATTTGGATTTTAAATTCAGATTTAGGGCACATATATTAGTAATTCATTCATTCATTCATTCATTCATTCATTTTATTCCATAGATCTTACAAGAGCAGTGAAGCTTTAAGATGTGGAACAAGTCAACATTTTACAATATTACAATTACAATTTTTACAAATTTTTATAGTTTTACAATTTAGTAATTTTCTACAATTTTTACTATTTTGTGCAACTTTTTACAATATTTTAGCGAGATGTAGTGAGATGAGGTGAGGTCCGAGGATTCGCCAAAATATTACCCGGCATTTGCCTTTTGGTTGGGGAAAACCTCGGAAAAACCCAACCAGGTAATCAAATTAAAGGGAGTAATCAAATCAAAGGGGTTTATGCCAAGGACTCGCCATAGACCATCCGGCTTCAGTCCCACGGCTGTGGAAAAATATTCACCTATTTTTATTTCGGAGCAAGACAAAAAGTAAAAGTTTGTTGTTCAGTGTAATTTAGGTCTGACGAATTCTCTATGATTTACTTTAACACGGTGAGCATGCGTGAACCTATTAAAAACATTCGATCGTTGATACTATTAAATCGGCCTTATTTTTGTACTATTTATTTTATTTTTTAATAACCGTTTATCGCTATTCTAGTTCTTGTCCAATTGCTACAGAAATTACTTTTCGATGTGTACTATTAATGAATGCTAGCTGTTCCAAAGCAGATGTCTGCGGTCTAATTGTTAAATCTGCTTCGAACTTCAGAGTTCCTGCAGTCTTTTAACTTCCCGCACTGGGACAGAATGTAGTTACATTTCTCGACGGAATGCCTCTTGCAGCCATTACATGAATTTGCTAGCAAGAAGACATTACGGTAACTTGACATTAGAGAGGGGCGTCGCAATTCTCTAGGGGATCCAACACCTCTCTTGTTATTCTTCACTAACTTCTGCTCATTTCTCTTCTCTCCTCTCCCCTTTCATAACGGCAGAAACTTAAACACGAAACGGATACAGATGTAAACGTCAGCTCATAAAGTTTTTACTTGCAACAGACTACACGAAATTAGAAACGACATGCCTACATTAAAATTTCAATATTTTTACGCACAACGTGAGAATAAAAATTATTTGGTTCGGTGTTCAAAGTGAAGTGGAAGGCATGAAGAAAGTGTAGTCTTTTTATTTTGAAAATTTCATTTAACATATTCCACTGTTACACAGAAACATTACGGTTACCAGGCAAAAAAACACAGGTAACAATCACAGAGGAAAAAAAATAGTTCCTAATGTAAACACAAGCACGTGGCTATCATACCCGTGATTGGCTCACAGTCCAAACACTCACACGACGCAGGAAAATATAGTCCGTATTTGGAAACTATCATCTTGTATTATTTGAAAAAAAAAAATTGAATTCTAGTTATTAAATACAATGAAACATATAACTTCACTCATACGAGTATGTAAAACGATATGTAAAAGAAAAACTACTTTTATATTTTGTTATGTTCTATGAACGCGGATGAATACAAACAGTAATACCGAGGTAGTCTGTTCTTGTAACATGCTGACGACACTTGAGCTCGTAGTTGTTCACGTAAGCACGTGGTACTGAAGTATGGCTTCTGCATCCTCGGTGTGTTTGGTTATTAAATATATGAGTAGAAACCCTCTCAAAAGCGGAGAAAAACAAATAGTCTTAAATGTATGTAATAAGTCATGTAAGTTTTAATTAGAGTAATTATAAAGTAAATGTTTTCTAAGCAAACGAATGCATAGTAGTGAGGTTAGGCCTACTTGACGAGTAACGGGAAATGTTTAACATGAAACAGAATGTACAACAGTAGGCGAGAACACGTACCGAGAATCTATGGCGCCAAACAGTGGCCAATGAAGCCTCACTTCAGTCACGTGCTATTGTTTATATTAGGATTTTTCTTACAGCGAAAAGATTATAGTGTCAAATGTGTGCCTACCAGGTGTTCTCTAACTGTAGCACTGTTTTATTATTAGGCTATTATACTCCAATTTTACAGAGAACCCTATTTTACCTGAGATAGGTATGTTAGGGTTATAAATACATTATTATAATATTTATATAATGTTAATTAAATTTCCTATTGAATTAATCTTACGTTTCAATTATGAAATTAATAAAATTTTACAAATCTATAAATTCAGCAAATCTCTACAACGTTTTATAATTTATACACATGAATGAATGAAATGAAATGAAATGAAATGAGACGAAATTTTACCTCAGATAGGTATGTTAGGGTTATAATTACATTATTATAATATTTATATGATGTTAATTAAATGTCCTATTGAATTAATCTTACGTTACAATTATGAAATTAATAAAATTTTACAAATCTAAATTCAGCAAATCTCTACAATGTTTTACCTAATTTATGCACATGAATGAATGAAATGAATGAAATGAAATGAAATGAAATGAAATGAGATGAAATTTTATCTGAGATAGGTATGTTAGGGTTATACATACATTATTATAATATTTATATGATGTTAATTAAATTTCCTATTGAATTAACCTTACGTTTCAATTATGAAATTAATAAAATGTTACAAATATATAAATTCAGCAAATCTCTACGTTTTATCATTTATACACATGAATGAATGAAATGAAATGAGATGAAATTTTACCTGACATAGGTATGTTAGGGCTATAATTACATTATTATAATATTTATATGATGTTAATTAAATTTCCTATTGAATTAATCTAATGTTTCAATTATGAAATTAATAAAATTTCACAAATCTATAAATTCAGCAAATCTCTACAACGTTTTACCTAATTTATACAAATGAATGAATGAAATGAAATGAGATGAAATTTTACCTGAGATAGGTATGTTAGGGTTATAAATACATTATTATAATATTTGTATGATGTTAATTAAATTTCCTATTGAATTAATCTTACGTTTCAATTACGAAATTAATAAAATTTTACAAATCTATAAATTCAGCAAATCTCTACAACGTTTTATAATTTATACACACGAATGAAATGAAATGAAATGAGACGAAATTAAATACTAAAATACTATCTTATATTTAAATTAACAAGTTTCATGAAATGTATACTACATTATAACCTAAGTTAACAACTAATCCTAATATTCACTAGAATGTAGTTTAAATTTCTGTGGGTTGAAATCTCTGAAGACGTTACACAGTTTCGAAGCAGAAGAAGATCAGATGACAGACGAAATTAAGATGTGTGGATCATATGAGGAGACAAAGAGGAAGGCATAAAATAGCAAAGACTGGAGAATGCTGGGTTTGCAGTGAAGGACCTGCCCTTGGGCAGAACAGTATGAATGAATGAATAAAACCGTTTTCAGACGTTCATATATTATATAAATTTTGAAGATATTTAACTAGTTTTAGTTTACCCCTATAGAAGAAATAGACATTTAACCTAAAACAGAGATTTCGTAATCAAGAAACTGTATATATTTTTATTTTATGTTATAACTTTCTGTTTGTAATTGAATGTACCATTTTAGATAGCTGCAGACAACACTGAGTGTATACCCTAGGTTGTTTTTTTATTTGATTATTTTACGACGCTTTATCAACTGTTATGTTGTCTTAGCGTCTGAGTGAGATGAAGATGATAATGCCAGCGAAATGAGTATAGGGTCCAACGCTGAAAGTTACCCAGCATTTGCTCTTAATGGGATGAGAGAAAACCCCGGAAAAAAACAGGTACCGTAAAGTGGGGTTACTTTGAACACAGAGGATACTTTGAGCATTTTTTTCAGAAAATCATATTTAGGTTTCTACATGCTGCACTTGTTAGAGATCATACATGGGCACAATTTCCGGTTACGTGAGGCACTCGATTTGAAATAGTTTGTTTACTAGGAGAGGAGACTGCAGAGTAGGATGGGAAATATAAACTGCTGTGACCTGCGTCACCTTATCGTAATCGCTAAGGCGATCAGTGGCGAATTATTAGGAAATCGCTTGGTTAACGTGAGAGACTCGAAAACTTTTATTCAATTTGGCAAATTAATTCGGGAGCTTTAATCATAAACCTCTTTACTGTTTCTCCGTCGCTGAATTGATTTAAATCACAGGCGAGAAATTGCGTAACTAGCCAATAATATTCCATCACGTTGTCTACGTTTATTTTCTTGAATATTCTGACGTTTCTCAAGATTACTTAATAGATTTGCACGTTCTCGACCTAAAATAATTTCAGAAAATCATATTTCGTTTTCTACGCACATTTGATATTTTTTTTATAACTTTCTTTTGGAAATAATACGTACAAACAACATTTAATTCCTCGTACCTTTTAATGCAGCGTGTTTAAGGTACAATGTCGTATTTAGTATACTATGCAAATGTTAAGATCATAAATTTTCTTCGGAATAGTACGAAAAATAACATTTAATTTGTCTTACCTTCTAATTCAGCATGTTCTTTATGACATAAGGAGTAATGTCGTTGTATATTAAATTTATTAATGCCTAATAGGATTTTCGAGCATAACAAACATCGTATGTTCTCCCCTTTTCAACAGCAAAAAAACTCTTCCTCCCATTTCTCATGAAATAATCGTTTCATAACGCGTACACACTGCTTTGATAATGCCATTATGCCACCACTGACATTGCTTATGAAACTGATATAGACTCTGCCCACTCCTAGGAGCTGCGTGAGGGAGGAACGGGGACTGTGAAGATGATGCCACTCAGAGCGATAAGCTCTCTGAAGGTCAGTGAGGCACAAATTCTCAAGTGAGGCACGATGCCCATCTCTGTTATAGATGGAGGTAAATTTGGTATGAGAATGATTTTATGATAATTTATCTCCATCTATAACAAGTGCACCATGTAGAAACCTAAATATGATTTTCTGAAAAAGTGTTCAAAGTTTCCCCTCTGTTCAAAGTATTTAAACTCTAGGAGTGTATTGAAACTACTAGGAGTGTATCTAAACTCCAAACTTTCTTGGGGAGAGCATGTTGATAATGTTACGGATAAAGCATGGAGGGCACTTCACTTTATTATGAGAATCATGAGAAAGGCTAGTCCCAAATCGAGGGAAATAGCATATATAACGTTAGTGCGACCGTTAATGGAATACGGAACTACATGTTCCCTATAGAATAATATATAAGATAAATTCCTTAGAAAGAGAAAGAATCCAGTATAGGGCAGCTAAATTTGTTAAAGGTAAAAGAGAAGATGGAAACGATACGATAAAAGAACTTAAATGGGAAACTTTGGAAAACAGACGTAGGAAAACTAGAATAACATCATTGTATAGAGCACATCTAGATCAGAAAGCATGGGTAGACATAACGGCTCGGTTAGAAAAGCCAACGTACTATGGTAGGAACGATCATGATTTTTAAAATCAAATGTAGGAAACAGAAAACGGATGTAGGTAAATTCTCATTTTTAAATAGAACTATAAATGATTGGAATGACCTACTTGCAGCGGTCTTTGAGGGCTGTCCTTCCTTAAGGAGATTCAAGAATAACTTAAAAAGTTGTGTATAAAGTGCAAATTAAAATTAAGGCGACATTCAACATTTAATTTTTTAAGGTGACATGAATTTATCTAGCCTGACGAGTTACTTCCTTGGTTTGAATTGTAAATTATTTAAAAATAGCGTGTAAGAGGGTCTTAGACTAGAAATATTTAGTTTAAATGTAGTTCTGTTTGTAAGTATGCATAAGGATGTAATTATTTGACTTATTTGAACTGTTGTATCAGTGAAGCGAGGTGAGTCAGTGAAGTTATGGTTTTACAGTGCAGTGAACAGTTCCGATCAGTGATAATTTATAGTGTCAGTGAAATGTGTGCTAAAGTGTCAGTGAAATGCGTCATAGTGCCACTACAGGGAATGAGATGAGAGTAAAGTGAAAGACTATTGAAACTTATGTAGGGCCTATACATAATTATGTAGGCTGTATTGTAAAATCAGGTATTTTATTTATGTTTTATTATTATTGTGTTAAATTGTATTGTGTATTGTTATTGTGTTGTGTATAAAATTGTATATGTATTGTAAAATTGTATTGTGTATTGTAAATTTTATTGTGAATTGTTTATCATTTTATTGTGTATTGTTTATATTGTATATACCACTGCCATCGGGTGCTTGCCCACTTGCAGTGTAAATAAATACATACAACCCCAGTTTACGGTAATTTGTCCCAACTGGATTTGAACCCGGGTCTGCACATTTCACGGTCAGGCATGGTAACCATTATTCCACAGTAGTGGACCCACCCTAGGTTGTTAACCACTGCGCTAGAGTAAGAATGATTTATTCCTGCGAATGCCAAACAGTAACACAGAGAGAATTATAGCACGTCCGTGCTTGTCAATCTGTGGTTAGACTTCGTAATTGAGCTTGCAACTGCAAACTTCAAAACACGGGGAACTGGATACGAATATGCTCCGGTGTAATTTAAAAACTGACATCCGACGATATGATATCACTTTGCGAATGAACAGGAGGGATTCGTGCTCCCCTATCAAGTGTTAATTGCTACCGGACAGACAGACAGACAGACAGACAGACACACAAGGTGTAGTGCTGTATTAGATTATGCGTCCACCTACGCGAGAAATTGTGTGCAGTGTTCGGGGGCCGCTGCCAGCGCCACTCACACCTGTCGCTGTCCGTTCTTCAATTATTGAGGTCGGCAAAAGCGAGACGTGTGTTTGACGGAATCGTGTTTGGCTACGTAATATCACCGCGTTTGGCACTCTGGCCAATTAAAGTTTCAAACGATCCTCCTCTTGGTTTCAAGATCATGCAACTTTGATGAACAACACAACAATGATTTTAGTCCATTGCCAATACCACCACCGCAAAAGAAGTGGCTTACACCTCGCAAATTGTCGAGTCTCACGGGAGATACGGAAGCTGGGATTTCAATGACACGTTAAATAAATTTTAAATGTACTCGGCGTAATAACGAGAAAAATAAGTATAAAAGCACAAGTAACGGATATAAAACACAAAATGACTCATTTGTCCACCGCTCTGGAGAAACGATTAGCATGTCTCACTGTGAAACGAGCGAGCCCGGGTTCAAATCCTGGGACAAGTTAACTGGTTGTTTTTTTTTTTTTTTTTTTTCCGCAACCCGTTAAGGGGTTAGGTACAGCTTACTGTAGTAAAATTTTGGAAATATTCGACAGACAGAGTCCACACCTGTGGAGTAATGGTCAGCGCGTCTAGCAGCGGGTTCGAATCCCGGTCGGGGCAAGTTACCTGGTTGAGGTTTTTTCCGGGGTTTTCCCTCAACCCAATATGAGCTAATGCTGGGTAACTTTCGGTGCTGGACCCCGGACTCATTTCACCGGCATTATCACCTTCATTTCATTCAGACGCTAAATAACCTAGATGTTGATACAGCGTCGTAAAATAACCCAATAAAATAAAAAATAAAATCGACAGACAGAATAAGAAATGAAGCTGTTGCAAAGAGTGGGTGAAGATAGAATGATGCTGAAACTGATCATAAAGAGAAAAAAGAATTGGTTGGGTCACTGGCTGAGAATAAACAGCCTACTGAAGGATGCAATGGAAGGAATGGAGAACGGGAGAAGAGTTCGAGACAGAAAGAGATGCCAGATAATAGACGACATTAAGATATACTGGGTGTTCATTTCAAAGTGTCATGACGTCACTGTTGATGAGTCAGAGATTTGAAGCGAGTTTCAGCTTTTGTGTCAGAGAAGTTGCCTATTAATCAAGGCGTTCAATCTGAACTTGAGAAACTGTACGGTATAACTTGAACGTCGTAGCAACAGATGGCGGTCTGTACGGTCTGTGTGCTACCATAACCTCTGTCGAACTGTGTTTTGCGCGGCCAAGTCGTACGCAGGGTGTTATCCTCGGTTGCGTACGGCAACATTCCACAATACAAATGAAAAGCTCCGTGTCCATGTTGACCGTCGAAGTTAATATCAACAAATATGTAAGTAATCGTCTTAACCCTCTCCCCATATCCCGACAGTAAGAAAAAACTCAACTCAGTACATGTTTCGAAACAGTTCACATTCCTGCCACTACCGGCGTTACCGTACGTATCGGTAAGTACTCTTCTGAATGACCGCCGTACTTGTTAAGCAACTTCTCTGGCAGATAAATAGTACACCTCTGCGGAAGTGTAGAAAGATTGAATTCTCTAGGCTCATCGACTAGCCACGTGACGGAATATAGCGAGCCATGACACACTTTGAACTGAACACCCAGTACATGGATCATATGCGGAGACTAAGAGGAAGGCAAAAAAATGGAAAAGATTGGAGAATGCTGGGTTTGCAGTGAAAGACTTGCCCTGGGGCAGAACACGTATGTAAGCTTATATATGTATGTATGTATGTATGTATGTATGTATGTATGGAATTATAGGATGGCGTAGCTCATTTAAATCTAATTTTAATCCACTTTATTTATTACAGAAGAAAATAATTAAAATATGTCTTCATAAACCTATTGATTTTCCATCTCAAAATTTGTTTTTAGATTTTAATGTACTTAACGTAAGACAAATTTATTATATCGTATTAATAAAATTCATAAAATCGAAATAATTTTGAATTGTATTCTCATAGTTATGAAATAAAAGGTATGAATTTTTAAGATTGTTTGAACCAAAATGCAACACTGTTACAGTATTTAATCATAGTAGTAATTTAGGCCCAAGAATATATAACAAATTTATATTTAAATATCCTAATCTTGTCAATTCTAATAGTTCTAGTATTAAATTTAAAAAAGTTATGTATGGATTTTATAAAAATTGAAAAATTGTAAATTTAAATTTATATACTATAATTGCATAGTAGACATAAGACAAATTGTATTGTATAATTATTAATTTCAATTCAGGAATCCGCCCCTGAGCACGAATTCTCCTCTTTCAGGGCGAGCTAAAGTTTTTTCTATATATAATATATGTTATGTTATAATTATTAGCAAAATAATAAATAAATGAATAAATGTATGTATGTAATATTCGGCTCTTGTCCTTATGTAGCTTAGGATCTGTAACTGAAAAAAGTGCTAAAAGTGCTAGCACAACTTTGTTGATCAAACATAGATAGGGTTACCATCCGTCCGGCAAAAGGAGGATATGTCCTCTTTTTTAATCATTTTATCCTGTTCGACAGGCATTTAAAAAATTGTAATGTCCGGCATTTCGCATTTCAACTGGAATTAATATGAATATTGAATAATGTGCGATATTATGTATGGAATATCTAAACAAATGGTGAAAACCTATGAAAGAATTTAACTGCTTTCAATGGTTGAAGCTGGAGCACATAAAAAACATAAAATATGATGACCTATTGACAAGCATTGAATTCTTACACTCTAAAAATGTCACTATTCATGATTCTAAGCTATTTTATCAATTTCATTCTGCAATGTACAAAGAATGCCAATCAAGTTAATTTTGACAAATATTTAAGTTTAGATAAACAATGGTGCAAATTCTTCAATTCCAATAGTTCTGCGAGCACTGAAACTTTCTCAGAACTCTTAAAAATATGTCAATTCTATTTATTTATCCCAAGTCACAATGGAAGTGCTGAGAGAGTATTTTCTCTACTATCTGCTCAATGGACAAAAGAACGAAACAGCATGCTAACGGAGATAGAATTATCATCATGGTGAAATATAATTTCAAGGACATGTCCTGTGAACAGTTCCATAGTTATCTGTTACAAGATATAAGTTTGTCCCTTCAGTCTCTACCGGTAAGTAGGGTACAGATGTAATACTGATCCAGCAACTAGTGAGAAAACTGACTAAGATGAGCCATTGTTTTTATCTTTAATGTGTTTTCCTTAATATCTGCTCAATGGACAAAAGAACGAAATCGCATGCCAACGGAGACAGTCAGAAGTATTATCATCTATATCTATACTAATAATAAATCTGTAGCCGAAATGTTTCTGGTAATTTTCGATTTTCCAAAAATAATTGGTCCTAACATATATAATTAACCACCCTGAAACCGAAAATCGCTTTTTTGAAATGTTTGTTTGTTTGTATGTCTGTCTGTCTGTCTGGATGTTTGTTACCTTTTCACGCGATAATGGCTGAACGGATTTCGATGAAAATTGGAATATAAATTAAGTTCGTTGTAACTTAGATTTTTGGCTATATGGCATTCAAAATACATTATTTAAAAGGGGGATTATAAGGGGACTGAATTAAATAAATCGAAATATCTCGCTTATTATTGATTTTTGTGAAAAATGTTACATAAAAAAAGTTTCTTTAAAAATAATTCGCGATAAGTTTTATTCCTTCAAAAATTTTGATAGGACTGATATTTAATGAGATAAATAAGTTTTAAAATTAAAATAACTGCCATCTAAGGACGTATAATGAAATAAAAAACAAATGACTTCGTATATAAGGGGCCTTGGACAGCAACAATCGAAAGCTATGAAATATAGCCTACAGAGAATGTTTCTGTGTTTGTATGAAGTAATATCGGAAGCTAAATTAACCGATTTGTATAATTAATTATTTCACCATTGGAAAGTGTAGTTTCTCTAGATGGACATAATGCTATAATGTTATTACAGTAACTTCTGATATAATATAATGTAATATAATATAATATAATATAATATAATATAATATAATATAATATAATATAATATAATAAATGTAATTTATATAATATAATTTAAGTTATTTGAAGGGTTCAGAACCATAGTGGGCCAAACGCCATTTACTGAATATGTAGAAAAGAAGGGTTAAAATTAAGTTATTACCATAATTGAATGGAAACATATAGCAAGTAAAATAAAGTATAGCCATTAAAACTAAATGATGTCAATGTTCATTAAACTATAGTTGCATGTAATAAAAATTAAGAAACATGTTAAAGGAATTGTCTTTGCACCAAATGAATGCTTTCTGGACCGAGATGATCGCATTTTAATTATTTAAACACAATTTAAATTAAGTAACATATTAAACGATTTATCCTTCTATCAAACACGAATGTTCCCTGGATCAAATGTCCTATTTTAATTATGTAATTAGTTTATATTTATTTCTAACGGGTGCAGCGGAGCGCACGGGTACGGCTAGTGGTGAAATATAATTTCAAGGCCATGTCCTGTGAACAGTTCCATAGTTACTTGTTAAAAGATAGAAGTTGGTCTCTTCAGGCTCCACCGATAAGTAGGATAATATGCAGCAACTAGTGAGAAAAGTGACTAAGGTGAGCCATTGTTTTTATCTTTAATGTTGTTCATTCCAATTTTTAAAAAGTCCTCCTTTTTTCAGCTATGTCCTCTTATTTTAGATTCCATGTCCTCCTATAGAAAGCACAAAATATACTCTTGTCGTTACTCAGCTGCATCCCACTAGAGTGGCAACCAGTGTTGCCAACACATAAATTGTATCCCCGTCAGTATAACACCTGGAAATCCGTCAGAATCCGTCAAAATTAAAAAAAAAATAAGATCCAATATATACATAAAGCAAATTTTAACACAACTTACTTACCAATCCTCATTAAAATAATGATTCATCAACATCTACATAACTTGATTACGAGGGAATCTGAAACAGGAGATTCTTAAACATAGTAGGCCTATGAAACAGGCAGGGCTGTTCAAATAAAAAGTAAAATCTCCCAAAAATTAAACAATTAAAAACGACAGCAGCTAAAAATGTCAAAAGACGATGTAACTCGTAATTTCCGCCAGAAAATCCATCACCCGTCAAAGACATTTTTTTCCCGTCCGCTACGTTGAAATTCCGTTAGTTTTGACGGAATTTCCGTCCAGTTGGCAACACTGGTGGCAACGCTCTCGGGCAGCTTGCAGTGGGACTACAGTTCTGAGAGCGCTGTTTGTGCATGACTTCACTAGATGAACACATGGTATGCATCCCATGACGTAGGTTAGGATATCATCACAATGATAACAGATGTTCGCAGCCAGACGGATTTCGAAGGCATGACCTTGAGTGCCATGTAGGCTATTGTTAAAAGCTGTCCATTGATACACAACCTTACACAGATATAATTGTAGCATGATATCATATTCAAAAGACAGCCCAGAATGTCGAGAAGTGAGCATGCTCACACCCCTATAACACTCCTCATTGTAGACGTGCTTCTTACATTGTTTCAAGCTATATGTAACACTTTCTTCGAACAATTGCGATAAAAGATGACAGTGAGCATGTTATCGTCACCAGATTACACAGACAGGGTGGTATCATTGATGTTGTTGCCCGTTCATTACCTCTTGCATACAATTTCCATACAATGCAACAAGCGATTGCCATGTCTCCCATGACAGGACACAATGAGGAAGGCGGGCCCGGGGCTTGAATCCTCACAGCGCATGACAAACACTTTTCTCACATTCAGTCTCCTCACACACAATAGGCCTATACTCCCACGTTAGTTCCAGTCAAGATGCAGTAACAGCACCGGGTTGTACAAACGCCAATCAACACTCATTTCTCAATCATACTCGCTTCTTCTGCAGCAGACTATAAGTCAATAAACTCTCATATAATTCTCATTTACCACCACCACCACCACCACTACTACTACTTACTTACCTACTTACTTACTGGCTTTTAAGGAACCCGGAGGTTCATTGCCGCCCTCACATAAGCCCGCCATTGGTCCCTATCCTGAGCAAGATTAATCCAGTCTCTATTATCATATCCCACCTCCCTCAAATCCATTTTAATATTATCTTCCCATCTACATCTCGACCTCCCCAAGGGTCTTTTTTCCTCCGGCCTCCCAACTAACACTCTATATGCATCTCTGGATTCGCCCATACGTGCTACATGCCCTGCCCATCACAAACGTCTAGATTTAATGTTCCTAATTATGTCAGGTGAAGAATACAATGCGTGCAGTTCTGTGTTTTGTAACTTCCTGCATTCTCCTGTAACTTCAACCCTCTTACCCCCAAATATTTTTCCTAAGCACCTTATTCTCAAACACCCTTAACCTATGTTCCTCTCTCAAAGTGAGAGTCCAAGTTTCACAACCATAAAGAACAATCGGTAATATAACAGTTTTATAAATTCTAACTTTCAGATTTTTTGACAGCAGACTGGATGATAAAAGCTTCTCAACCGAATAATAACAGGCATTTCCCATATTTATTTTGCGTTTAATTTCCTCCCGAGTGTCATTTATATTTGTTACTGTTGCTCCGAGATATTTGAATTTTTCCACCTCTTCAAAAGATAAATTTCCAATTTTTATATTTCCATTTCGTACAATATTCTCGTCACGAGACATAATCATATACTTTGTCTTTTCGGGATTTACTTCCAAACCTATCTCTTTAGTTGCTTCAAATAAAATTCCCGTGTTTTCACTAATCGTTTGTGGATTTTCTCCTAACATATTCGCGTCATCAGAATAGACAAGCAGCTGATGTAACCCGTTCAATTCCAAACCCTCTCTGTTATCCCGGATTTTCCTAATGGCATACTCTAGAGCAAAGTTAAAAAGTAACTACTACTACTACTACTACTACTACTACTACTACTACTACTACTACTACTACTACTACTAATAATAATAATAATAATAATAATAATAATATCCACACACGATCTGTATCCTTGGAATCTACATTTTTCTTGCATTACAAAATAAACACCGTCTTCCATAAGTCCGGGAAAGGTTTTATAAATTCACCACAAATAAACTACGTAATGGATAATGGTATCCTAAAGGCCCATTCACAATGAAATTAAAGTTAACGTAAGCGTTAACTTAAAAATGTAGATGTTACGGTAAAATCAAGAATTCATACCACAATTCCCTATGGGAACATAAACATAACAGCGAATAGTGATTACAAAGAATGGACACTGAGCGAATTCTCCTGTGTTTTGTTTCTCTGTGCGCCGGCGTTTAGTTCCATTTTCAAGCGCTAGAGGTTAGTGTATTCGAGCACACGCTAAGATAATAACTGAGATTAGAGTGTCCAGTCGGTCAGTCCTAGTGAAATGGAGGAGTACACGAGAGCGGAATAAGCAGACCTGATTTTCGAATACAGATGAGCCAATGGGAAAAGTAGGCAAGCTCACAGATTGTATCGGGTCAAGTACCCACGTAGGAGACATCCGGCCCATACCATTTTTCCACGACTGTTCCAAAGGTTAAGGGAAGGAGGGCACGTGGTGCCAAATTACAATCCCATTTAAACACAACTATTTTTGCTTATAACTTTCGACTCACAAGCAAACGTTCCGATGGGGGGCAGATAAAAAAGTTATTTTTTTTCTTCCACCATGTTAATAATGTCAAAAGAACTGCTTATACAAGTGCTCGACCGCAATTACGAGGCCGTCCAGAAAGTGATTTTCCCTGGGACTGTTAATAGAAAAAAGCACAATTGAATGGAAATATTTATTGAAACAAATACAGCAGTTATTCTCTTATTTTTCAACATATTCCCCACTGGAATTGAGACATTTGTCATACAATGAGACCAATTTTTGTGTCGTAGAAGTCAGCCGCCTCAGATCGGAACCAGCGTTTCACTGCCTCTGTACCTCTCTCTGTCCACCCCATGATATGAGAAATATCTCAATTCCGATAGAAAAATGTTGAAAAATAGCCCTACAATTGCTGTGTATCTTCCAAAAAATTTGTCCCATGAAATTCTGTTCTTTTTCTGTTAACGGCCCCTGCCAAACTTATTTTTTTACGGCCCTCGTAATTGCAGTCGAGTGGCCAAAATTTGTATAAGCACTTCTTTTGACATTATTAACATGGTGGAAGAAAAAAGTTTAACATTTTTATCTGCCCCCATCAGAATGTTCGCTTGTCAGTCATTTCCGGACCATGGTTCCTGAACTCAAATTGATACATGTGCCCTTCGCCATCATCCCTGAAAGTTTGTAACACCACTTGGAAACAATCTGTATATAAATAAATATATAATAATAATAATAATAATAATAATAATAATAATAATAAACGCAAACTTACTTCAAACGCAAACTTACTAGGCACTTGGTCAGTAATTGAGACTCGTTCAGACATGGTTTCTTGTAAACAGTGCTCTTAATCTATCACAAAATATTTCAATATCCGCTAATTTCATCACTATAGAATTTTGTTATTGTAGGTTTAATTTGTAATTCAGTAAATACAAAAATATTCTTTGTTCTTAACTTCTATGACAAAATGTCTTGCTTTCATTAATCAGGTATTCTTGTCGTACTTTAATTTTTATTGTAATTGTAACTGTAAATGTAATATTAATTGTAAATTTATTGTTCATGTTATAGTTGTAATCCCCGGTTAGAGGGGCAGAGAAGGCCTGACGGCCTTATCTCTACCAGGTTAAATAAATAAATAATACTAAATAAATAATGGCTTTATTTAACATGGCAGAGTTAAGGCCGTAAGGCCTTCTCTTACACTCAACCAGGATTAAAACTTGCTGACACAGTTGAACATAAAACTGGATCGGAATTAAGTAATTACATACTGATACAATTTAGGTACATAATGAGATCAAAAGAGGTAGTTACATAAAATTTACCTCATGAAATAAAAATAAACATAGTGAAATACATATTAATGTTGTTAGAATCAAATACGAATCACATAAAAACAGAAGCCGATAATTCAATAAAAAAAAATGTACACAGTAAAAATAAAAATAAACACATTAGTATACATATTAGTATTAGATTACAATTAAGTAGGATTTACATAATATATAATATAATATATAATATATATTATCGGTCTTACTAATAAAAACCCTATATACAGACGTTTAACTATCTTATACTTATACAATGAGTAGCTCGTTTATAAGTCGTGTGTAAATTCCTTACTAATAATCACTACATACGTCGTGTATAATAGTATAACTGTTACACAGCTACGTCATAGTTTCGTCATTACTTCGTTACGAAAGGTAATAGAATATCTGAGGTTCTCTATTGCATCCGGTAGAGCTCTCTAGTGTGGCGTGTTAAATATCGATAGTACAACTGGCTCTAATCGATTACCACACTACATTTTGGCCAAAGAGTACAAGCTACAGCAATATTATTCTAATAATTCTATGATCTTTGGCTTGTCCTCCTGTGGTTACAAGGTAACCATCATCATAAAATGACAGTCGATACGATCAGCCGTTAGAGGGGCGGCCATTTTTTCGCTATGTACAACGCTTAAACAAGGAGTTTCGTGTATATAACTACTGCAAAGCAATTCCCATTGTATAGTTACAGTCTGTGTATACATCCATAGCTTATTCACGGTTTATTAGTAACGTTTTCTGTCTCAACTCTGCATAAGTCTCGTATAAAAACTATACACTGTTTATTAGTAAGACTGTACATATATATATAGAATTCGGACGACTTTAGGGGGGCAGTGCCTCCAATATCCCCCCATAACTCCACCTATGCCCGTGCACCTTACTGGGGGAACAAACACGAAATATTTCTTTCCATCTTCTTGTGAATAGATTCATAATTGCGGACTTTGAAAACACACTGTATTCACAATTCCATCTTCTCCTCCAGACCATGCACTGTTATTAGCGGGATGCTGTTCAAGTCCGGGCGACGCTACACGAGATGAGTGAGTGAGGTCGTAAAGCAAAGATCGCCCAAGTTAGAGAGGTGCGCTCACCTTCATTATTCATCCCAACGCGGTACAACCAAGCATCATATAGCCACAGCACGTTCCTTCGCCTCAGTCTTGTCACTCACATGCTGCCTGTAAAATCTGCATCATCAAACACTCCTACCGATATAGGACTAAGTACAGAGGAGTAATGACATGTCTTCCTCCTCAGAAAACAATGCGAGTTAGATCTACTTATTATGGATTGACAAGCAAGAGCCGGTCGACATTAAACAAAAATAAAAAATAAAAGAAAGAGATTATTACATCCAAGCTTTGCTTACAACCAGTGTTGATTTATCAACAGTAATCTCACTAGAGGGTTTTGATTTATCTAGAGAAAATCAAAACTCGAGTGCGATTTAATTGACTGTTACACGATTAGAAGAAAGTATATAAAGATTAGAAGTGACGAAGTACTCCAATATAATAAAATATTAATTGACTTACGAAAATACAACTGTCTTCAAATGCATTATTGTACCATCTCAACATTACAAATATTACGCTAGATGCATGCTAGATGGCAGTAGTGAGCAATGCCTTCTCGTCGAGAAGTTCTCGATCTATTATACACGATGGCAATGTTACTAGTCAAGAAGGCTTTGTTGATTCAGTTTCATTTTTATTAAAATGCAACATTCCACTTCAATTATCCGAATCCCAGTAATCAACGTCACTTGATGGATGATTTTCAATAAATCTTAATATTAAACAATCTCTGATACGTGACTATCCATAATATCATATAGCAGAAGCTATAACATAACCTAACTAATATACACAAGTGTTAGAAAAGTTTTAATTAATGACGATGACATAAAAAATCAACATGAATAATTTTAAAAGGAATAATTATTGAATGTACAATTTTCAAATTTGAATGTGGTTGGTGGTTCAATTGATGTTAAATTGGAAGTGTGCGAAATAGAAGTGGAACTCGTTGATTTAGGCCTACATGGTGTATTCAACTTATTCAGGATTTCCGAACGGTGCTCTTCATTTATTTGTAAATCGGATTTCAGAAGATGCATAGGTATGATCAGTGATTTTTTATTAATTCTTGTTCTTGAATGCCAATGCGAGTCATATTTGAAACTGCTGTGCATCGACTGGATTGGTTTGTAATTTTATATATATATATATATATATATATATATATATATATATATATATATATATGTGTGTGTGTGTGTGTGTTTTTTTTTTTTGACGTCCAGATCAGCGCAGTTTCAAATGTTGGCAAAGAAAGAAACAAATGCTAGGGACGCGATAAAATTAATCAAATGCTAGGGACGCGATAAAATTGTGCGATAAGCAGCCATGATTGATTGAAATACGTCCTTTCGTACCGTTTTATTGGTCAAAAGTAGTATGACGTAGTAAGAGTGTAATAGTCAAAGTAATCTCACTAGAGGTTTTGATTTATCTATAGAAAATCAAAACTCCAGTGGAATTTAATTGACTATTACACGATTAGAAGAAAGTATAGAAGATTAGAAGTAACGACGTACTCCAATACAATAAAATATCAATTGACTTGCGAAAATGCAACTGTCTTCAAATGTATTACTGTACCATCTCTAAATTACAAATATTACGCGAGATGGCAGTAGTGTGTTATGTTTAGCTGTTTTATAGGGCAGTATGGATTTTTCGGTACAGCAACCTGGCAAAACTGACATCACTCTGTTACATGAGCGAGTTTACTCAACTCTACTCGCACTGCCAAAGGACACTACAACTTTCAATATGCAGTCTTATAACTTACGGCGTTTCTTCTCCCGATCCTCCAGTCAGCTTTTCCACCGCAACCTCTCCCCTCACCCCGTTATGCAGTAGCTATTAGGTTAAATCCATTTTCGGAATTTTCCCCTTCAAAATTTTCTAGAGCTTCTTCAGTGGAGCAGCAAAACTCGGAGTGAGGCAAGTGGCCAACAAGCTTGGAGCTCACATATTTATTTTTTCTCAGCCCCGAACCCCTTGCAAGGACGCGTTTTCGCGTACTTTTTAAAGTTTCTCCTTCCAATTCCCCCCTCGCACTATAGTTCATGAAGATCTCTCTGTTGTCTGCAAATAAACGCCTACGTATTTGCAGGTGTCCATTAAATATTGAGACAGCAAAACCTTGCACCATTATATCTCTCCTCTTTTGTTACTGAAACTGGAGCCCTTGTCCAAACCTTGAATCTCCATAGGTCTACTGACAATGTATCATCACGATTCTGAGGCTCCACCTAAGACACACTTACTTACTTACTTACTTACAAATGGCTTTTAAGGAACCCGAAGGTTCATTGCCGCCCTCACATAAGCCCGCCAGCGGTCCCTATCCTGTGCAAGATTAATCCAGTCTCTATCATCATACCCCACCTCCCTCAAATCCATTTTAATATTATCCTCCCACCTACGTCTCGGCCTCCCTAAAAGTCTTTTTCCCTCCGGTCTCCCAACTAACACTCTATATTCATTTCTGGATTCGCCCATACGTGCTACATGCCCCGCCCATCTCAAGCGTCTGGATTTAATGTTCCTAATTATGTCAGGTGAAGAATACAATGCGTGCAGCTCTGCGTTGTGTAACTTTCTCCATTCTCCTGTAACTTCATCCCTCTTAGCCCCAAATATTTTCCTAAGAACCTTATTCTCAAACACCCTTAATCTCTATTCCTCTCTCAAAGTGAGAGTCCAAGCTTCACAACCATATAGAACAACCGGTAATATAACTGTTTTATAAATTCTAACTTTCAGATTTTTGGACAGCAGACTGGATGATAAAAACTTCTCAACCGAATAATAACACGCATTTCCCATATTTATTCTGCGTTTAATTTCGTCCCGAGTGTAATTTATATTTGTTACTGTTGCTCCAAGGTATTTGAATTTTTCCACCTCTTCGAAGGATAAATCTCCAATTTTTATAATTCCATTTCGTACAATATTCTGGTCACGAGACATAATCATATATTTTGTCTTTTCGGGATTTACTTCCAAACCGATCGCTTTACTTGCTTCAAGTAAAATTTCCGTGTTTTCCCTAATCGTTTGTGTATTTTCTCCTAACATATTCACGTCATCCGCATAGACAAGAAGCTAATTTAACCCGTTCAATTCCAAACCCTGCTTGTTATCCTGAACTTTCCTAATCGACCTAAGACACACAATGTACTTAATTGACAAAGGAATAGAATCGATGCCCTAGACGGGATTCAAACTCAGTGGCTTCTATGCAATCAAAGCTGTTCCTTTACTGTTACGTACACCACAGCCGGTCCTAGCCTCATTAATGCATCTGCTGAGATTGAATTGGCAGGGATTGTTAATCAGCCAGTCTAATTACGTTTCTAAAAACCTGTTTCATAACGCATGATCATGAAAGTCATGTGGTGGAGGGGAAGGTAACGTGGCCGTCAATAGTTTATTCACTTAGCGATGAAAATTATCCTGATATTGGTGGTAGCGATATTTACCACCGAATCGCTAGCTCATTTATTACGCTACCACAGAATGTAATTTACTAGCAACAGTATATTGATACTTCATGATCAATCTCCGATTTATCGGAATTTTAACTTACCCACGCACTGTTAACACTTCCCCGCATCCGCACTTACCTGAAACAAGAGAAGGAATATTGTCAACAATACAGTTGCTATAAATCATCATTAAAATCATCATCATATGATATGAGCCTGCCTGGAGAGAAATAAAAAATAGGTTGCAGCCGCCAAATTACTCTTCAAGGAACGACCACTCATATAAATTGAGGGAAAGAAGGCAGAGGACGGACACTGGAAAGTTTTCTTTTCTCAATCGTACTATCAGGGACTGGAATGCTTTACCTGCAGACTTACTAAAGACTTTACCAACAACCAAAAATGTATTTAAAAATAGGCTTAAGGACCTTACTAATAGACGGTAATTATACACAGTATTTAAAGAGTGTAAATGATATGTTGTTATTGAAGTGTTGTATCAGTGAAGAATTATGTTGTGTCAGTGAAGTGTGTTGTATCAGTGAAGCTTTATAGTTTATAGTGGCAGTGCATAGTATTTGAACAGTGAAATGTTTTTGAAGTGTTAGTGAAATCAGGATAGAATCAGTGAAATGTGTCGTAGTTCCATTGCAGTGAGTGAGTTGACAGCGAAATGAGTGTAATTTGAAAGGTACTTTTGCAGATATGAACATATCATACTCGTGGGTTTTAGTTCGATCTTAGTTTTAAGATACAAATTAGATTTATTTCAAATGTTATTTTAAGTGATCGTTTCATTTTATTTTAGTATATTCCCTGTTGTTGTTGTTGTTGTTGTTGTTGTTGTTATTATTATTATTGTTAGTATTAATTATTAGTATTATTATTAATCGTATTTTTAATTAATAAGTTTATTATTGTCATTATTGAGTGTAATTAGTTACCACTGCCACCAGGTATATACCCACTGCAGTGTGAATAAATACATACATACATCTTCATCAAAATCATCATCGTCAACTACGTTTCAGACTGTCTCGTGTATAATTATTTCACATCTCAATTTGGTTTGTAGGTAGGTAGGCTATATTTCTTCCTATGTCGTCCCATGTTTCTTCTCCTTAATTGCAGCTTTGAGATACTGTACTTCTATTTTTTTTAATTTAAATCCTGTTTGTATAACATATATATGATATGATATATGATATGATATGATATGATATGATATGATATGATATGATATGATATGATATGATATGATATGATATGATATGATATATATGATATATGATATGATATGATATGATATGATATGATATATGATATGATATGATATGATATGATATATGATATGATATGATATATATGATATGATATGATATGATATGATACAGTACATGATATATGATATGATATATGATATGATTTGATACATGATATATGATATGAAGAGTTCGCGGGAAAAACGATGAATGTCACATTTCTGTTAAGGATTAGATAATGATCTAATTGAGTCTATAACGGCAAGACGTAGTGCTGTTTCTATACAAAATAAAGGAAAGGATTACTGTATTCGTGGTGATAATTCTCCTTTTTACCATTTTTCACAAGAGCAACATTACATTTCGTAATGAGCCATTGAATCAACCTTAACAAAACTGTGACATTCATCGTTTTTCCCGTGAACTCTTCATATGATATGATATGATATAATATGATATGATATGATATATGATATGATATGATATGATATGATATGATATGATATGATATGATATGATATATGGTACGATATATGATATGATATATGATATGATATGATATGATATGATATGATATGATATGATATGATATGATATGATATGATATGATATGATATATGATATGATATGATATGATATATGATATGATATGATATGATATGATATGATATGATATGATATGATATGATATGATATGATATGATATATGGTACGATATGATATATGACATGGCATGACATGATATATGATATAATATGAAATACATATATGATATGATATATGATATGATACGATATATGATGATATATGTATGCGATGAGATATATGATACGATATGACACGATCGATAGGATATGATACGATACGATATCATATATTAGCCTATATGATATGGTATGGTATAAAATGATATGGCATATTATATATGATATATATAATATAATGATATGATATGATATATGATATGATAGTCTATATGATATTATATATGATATGATATATATGATATATGATATGATATGATATGATACGATATATGTGATTTTTTATTATAATCCTGTAAATATTATTTTACTATCTGCTGCATCAGTAATGTTCAAAGAATATTAATTATATTAAATGTCTTAAATGTGCGTTCTCTCACTATGTTGTTTTATCTAACAAAGGAAAGCCCACAGCATTTTATAACGATTTTTAACGCAGAAAAATTGCATGTGTAGGATATTTTAGACGAAGAGACGTTTACTAATACAATTTAGTTAAGCATCAATATTAAGAAATACTTTTAATTACTGGAAAATGTAATAAAACCTCATTTTTAATAAAGCTTGAGCGGATACGTTGGCTTAATTTTCTTCTTATGCAATTAATGAAATTGAAACTATTAACAGTAAATAATTAAACGATTTAAACGTGACAATACTGAAAGTTGAATACATTTAAACTCAAAGGACGCATATAAATAGAGGCGGCTCGAATCTAACAGTTCACAAATATACCGCTGCGCTGGGCATAATTCTTGATTACAGTGAAAGTGATGGTAGTGATGATGAAAATAACTTGGTGTTTCATCACATTTAACCCTCCTCACTGTGACAACTCTCTCAAGAAATGACTTTTGTCACGTGCATATTTTCCTCAGACGTGTTTTTGGGATCTGAATACCGGAACTTCGCCTAGAAGCAGAAACGCTACAGTGTCTGTTAACCAGCGTCTCCTGCATGGATGAGAGTGGAGCGGTGAAGTAGGGACGTATGAATTATAAAGAAGAACAAGAAGATAAAGTGCGGGAGGAGGCGGAGAGGAGAGGATATATATAAAGAAAATGAAGGAACGACGTCGGGAGACAATTCTGAAGAAGGGTTCACAGCAGTGAAGAAGGAAGTTGGAAGTGTCATGGAATTCAACGAACTCATTAGCCACTAATCTTCAGGGAAATTCCGTCGGATGGCGAGATAGAACTTCCATCTCATATGCAGCGACATCTCCAACGGGTGTTCAAAAATGAGTTACATCATAATACACGCGTGCATCCGCGCCTTGTGTTTAAACGTCTTCACAGCGTCATATGAATTATAAGAAATTTTAGTCCTCGTAAAATTAAGAAAATATAAGTCCCATCTACTATGAAGATGTATGTATGTATGTATGTATGTATGTATGTATGTATGTATGTATGTATGTATGTATGTATGTATGTATGTATGTATGTATGTATGTATGTATGCATGCATGCATGCATGCATGTATATATGTATGTTTGTATGTTTGTATTTTTTTTTTGCCGCAACATGCCCCATTACAAAAGTAATATTAGGGGAGAGTCGGGTAGTATCGGACAGCGGGTAGTATCGGACAGTGCGTTTCTTTCATCTACCACCATATGGTAGTATCTGAATGACATGGTTACGTTTCTCTATGCGACATCACAGAAACGTAGCCATGTCAATCAGGTACTATCATCGTGTGGTAGATGAAAGAAACTCACTGTCCAATATTACCTGATGTCCGATACTACCCGACTCTCCCCTACATGTTTTAGTTTTCTTTTAGCTGTATGTTCTATCTTAGCAGAGTTGGTTAAAGTTTATTCACTTTCGAAATTGGAGGTGTTGTTTTATTTAATGTTGGTAGTGTTTTGTTTTTGTAATCCTTCTCTAATTTATGGAAGTATATTGTTACTTATATATATATATATATATATATATATATATATATGTCTAATCCCAAAAAGAAAATACAAGTAAAACTAAGACATATTTACATCAGTTATCATTTGATATATATACACTGTATAATACTTATACATAAGTGTGATATTGAGTTTTTCTTTTATATTGAAATTCTAATTCTGGAGACTTAAAAATATATATGATACATTTGCATCTCATCTGACTCGCGGTATTACTGCAATTTGTCGAAGTCAATCGATTTAATGAATCTTGAGAGTGCATTTGTATATCTTGCTATGAGGTTACTGTATGTTTATGTTTATGTATGTATGTATGTATGTTTGTGTATATGTATGTATGTTTGTATGTATGTATTTATTTATTCACACTGCAAATGGGTATATTCCCGGTGGCAGTGGTAACTAATTACACTCAATAATGACAATTAATAATAAACACAACTAATAAAAAATAATAATTAATAATAATAATAATAATAATAATAATAATAATAATAAAATTATATATATAGACTATAATTTATTTCCAAGAAATAGTCTGCCCAGGCATCCTGGGTTGCCAAAAACACAGAATAACACACATATAAGAATAGTAACGATTACAGTAAGATAGATGAGTCAAATTGAAATGTGAACTGGGAGCTTAAATTTAAGAAATAATAAATTTGTATATATATTTGTAACAATCACACACTAACGAATTGAAAAGGGGGGGGGGGATTATGATATTCCTTATAAATGATTTTTCAGAATTGCCACAGACCCTTTAATGGTTGATGTAATTATTTTTGGAATGATGTCATGAATTCCAAATGTTTTGATAGTGTTTACAGTTGATCGTGGGATGGTGCCCCTCGCTCCGATCATTAAACCATGTACTTCCCAGGTGCCTTCCATCTGATATTTTTCTCGAAAATACGGAATAGTAGGCTTATAAATTTGTTGTTTCTCTTTGTTGACCTCGGATGGTTGGGTCTGGCTCATCTCAAATCTAACAGTTGGGTCCAGTATAAAGCCTTTACTATTAGTCTTGTCTAGAGCCACGATGTCCGCTCTTCTAATTCCGCCGCCTTCAGACGCAACGTAGTGCACCTCTTCATGGACCTCGAAGGATTTGTTTCTAAGGGCTCTATTAGTTTTCGGATGTTATGATGGCGTGAATTTCTCAGGAGTTCTCCATGCTGACAGGATCCTAGGACGTGTGCTAAGGTTTCAATCTCGTTGCAGTATCTGCAACGGAAACCGTTCAAGGATCTCCCATGAAGACTTCTCACTGGTGCTACGTTAGCATTCATCTTAATTGCGTCCCGCCATTCAGAGGAAGAAAAAATCCATTTATTTCCGGGAGTATATTCTTGAAATAAAATAACACCTTTTCCTTTATGTGGAAGCGCACACCATTTGTCGTACTCTTGTTTCCTAAGATTTTGTCGTAGTTTATGGACATTGATGTTACTTATATCCAGATCTTCAGGTGGAATTTTTAACTTCCTTGAACAGACTTTCTTTTCTGCTGCTATGTTCCTTGTAGAAACGACATCATTAAGGATAATCCTAAATTAAATGCAGCATGGTCACTTAAAATAACATTTCAAGTAAATCTAATTTGTATCTTAACCCTAAGTTCGAACTAAGACCCACGAGTGTGACAGGTTCATACCTGCACAAGTACCTTTCGGCACTACACTTATTTCGCTGTCAACTCACTCACTGCACTGATTATACCTGATTTCACTAACACTTCTAACCATTTCACTGTTCAAATACTTTGCACAGCCACTTCACTGACGCCAACACACTTCACTTACACAATAGACTTCACTGACACTACACACTTCACTGATATAACACACTTTCTCACTGATAGAACACTTCAAATAACAAGATATCAATTACACCCTTTAAGTAGTGTGTATAATATACTACTAAAGTCCTTAAGCTTATTTTTAAATACATTTTTGGTTATTGGTAAAGCCTTTAGTAAGTCTGCAGGTAAAGCATTTCAGTCCCTGATAGTACGATTGAGAAAAGAAAACTTTCCAGTGTCCGTCCTCTGTCTTCTTTTCCTCAATTTATATGAGTGGTCGTTTCTTGAAGATGTTTGACTTAAAATTTCACAAGCTTATGCCAGTTTCAAAGGAACTTTCCTGGTTGTTTTCCTCTGTCATTTTTATGGTAATTTATGACTGATGTGAGTTATGAAAAATTCCAAGTCCCATCGGACTCGAATATGGATCACTTGCGTAACAGGCTATTTAGACCACGTAGCCACCGCAGGGGGTTATAGAGATGCAACAGACACACTCCAATACACGCGCACAGATAATTATTTTCTAGCTTGCCTTAAACGAGAAACAAAATATTTTCTTTTTTTTTTTGTGTGTGTGTTAAAAGGCAGATGAAGCAAACTATGAATTTACTGAATAAAAAAAAATGATGACTTCCTTTTATATTTAATTATAATTGAGTTTGAGGGGAGAATGTGGTTTATTTAGAGAGCGTATCTGTAACGAGAGCTATTTGCGCGTTAACAATACTTAAAAGAAAAAAACATATCATATGTACTTCGCTACATCATAACAACATATTACAGTTTGAATTTAAAGGAACATAATTTTAAAACGCTATCGCACAAAATCTATATGCAATTTTAAATCAGAATCAGGTGGAAGAAATAAAATAAAACAAATGTCATAAATCTAACAGCGAACATATTGTGAATTTTATTAGTAACAACAATGTAATTTATTCGTCACAACAATAATTCCTTTCTACAATTCGCCTTAAACGCTCTCGTCAACAATTGGATTTTCACTCAACACAGTATTCGTTATAGCACTCCACCGACGACAATGACAATTTACTTGGACTATTACGAACAACAATGAACTGTTAATCTTAACTAATATTTACAAAGCACTATTTACAAATCAGAACGATCAGTTCTCAGTTCACAGTTCTTCTATCTCTGTCACTCGAGTATCTCACAGTATCTCGAACCACAGACCTTCAGAGACAGTTCACTGTACTCGAACTCGGGTCCCTCCAACTGCGGTCCACTGCACTCGAACTCAGGTCCCTCCAACTGCGGTCCACTGCACTCGAACTCAGGCCTTCGGGTGCTGATACAGTTGCGGACGCACACTCGAGTCGAACTCCGGTACACAAGGCTTGCTTGTTCTGGCTTACTCACTGACTGAATAACTGAAAACTGAAAACTGCTGTCGTTCCTTCGCGACCGTAATTTATAACCACAGCGACGTAGCCTCGAAAGTTCCACGCGTCTCTAGAGATGGCATTCCAGAGAAATCCAGAGCCCTCTCCTCTCTACCAGCACCAGATGCGCGCGCAAACTCGTCGCGTGACGTAATACACCCTCTCTCTTCTCTCCACCGCGCGACGTCACTCAATGTTCCGTGGAGCCTGTGCGATCTGCTTTCTTGCGGGACGCTGGTCGTGAGTTCGAATCTCACGTCGCTGTCACAATATTATAACAAAGTGAACAAATAGGCCTATTAGGATTGAAAAAATGTAAAAAAAACATTAAAAAACGCGTAAAAAAGCACCCGATGCACAGACCTTGGCGTTCTCAAACTAACACTTACTTACTTACTGGCTTTTAAGGAACCCGGAGGTTCATTGCCGCTCTCATATAAGCCCGCCATCGGTCCCTATCCTGTGCAAGATTCATCCAGTTCCTACCATCATATCCCACCTCTCTCATATCTATTTTTATATTATCCCCCCATCTATGTCTTGGCCTCCCCAAAGGTCTTTTCCCATCAGGTCTTCCAACTAACGCTCTATATGCATTTCTAGACTCACTCATACATGCTACATGCACTGCCCATCTCAAACGTCTGGATTTGATATTCCTAATTAGCCTATGTTAGGTGCAGAATACAATGCGTGTAGTTCTGCGTTGTGTAACTTTCTTCATTCTCCTGTCATTGCATCCCTCTTAGCCCAGATATTTTCCTAAGCACCTTAGTCTCGAACATCCTTAACCTCTTTTCCTCTCTGAAATTATTATTATTATTATTATTATTATTATTAGTATTATTATTATTACAATATTACTTACTTACTGGCTTTTAAGGAACCCGGAGGTTCATTGCAGCCCTCACATAAGCCCGCCATCGGTCCCTATCATGAGCAAGATTAATCCAGTCTCTATCATCATATCCCACCTCCCTCAAATACATTTTAATATTATCCTCCCATCTACACCTCGGCCTCCCCAAAGGTCTTTTTCCCTCCGGCCTCCCAACTAACACTCTATATGCATTTCTGGATTCGCCCATACGTGCTACATGCCTTGCCCATCTCAAACGTCTGGATTTAATGTTCCTAATTATGTCAGGTGAAGAATACAATGCGTGCAGTTCTGTGTTGTGTAACTTTCTCCATTCTCCTGTAACTTCATCCTTCTTAGCCCCAAACATTTTCCTAAGCACCTTATTCTCAAACTTCCTTAACCTATGTTCCTCTTTCAAAGTGAGAGTCCAAGTTTCACAACCATAAAGAACAACCGATAATATAACTGTTTTATAAATTCTAACTTTCAGATTTTTGGACAGCAGACTGGATGATAAGATCTTCTCAACCGAATAATAACAGGCATTTCCCATATTTATTCTGTGTTTAATTTCCTCCCGAGTATCATTTATATTTGTTACTGTTGCTCCCAGGTATTCAAAATTATTATCATATATTATTCTTATTATTATTATTATTATTATTATTATTATTATTATATCTGTCACACGAAGGTTCAATAAACAGCATCGTGAACATGAATGCAGTAGACCCCTACTTATAGTCTACAGAAAATCATCGATCGACCAAGCATAATTTTAAAATAATAGCTTACCTCTTTTTCCACATGTTCCAGAAAGCTATTCGTAATATGTATTTTGCATATAAATCCTAACAATTACCACTTTAAAAAGGATGTGATATCAAACCTTTGCTCTTCACATTCAGGAAAGAACACAAAAGGAAAAACCATGTCACCTGTCCGTACATACAAAGCATGCTGGAGTTTGGTTAATTTCGAGTAACTACAACGTAGGTGGCCATCCTTCCACAGGGAGGTCACTCCCTCTACGCGGGGCGCACAAAAGAAAACACAGCACTATAAAAAAAATCTCATCAAACTGCCTGAAGGGTCCATCATCAAGAACGGCCAAACAGCTGGCACCTGCCCCACAACGCGGAGTGCGGGTCTAATAGAGTTGTACTCTCAAGGACGATGCACAATGTAATTTCCCCTCTACCTGGGGCAGATCCTGTTCACTGCTCGAGATAGAGCAATCTGAGGCACTTCACATACAGCCGTCAGCGAGGAGCATTACAATTAAAAGTTCTCTGGTATGCAATTAAATTAAAACTCAAAGCACACATCTGTATTTCTCAGAATTTCTCCCTCTCCTGTACCAAGCATTCTCGACTTCTAGATGACGCCGAAGTCAAATTTCATTTTCATTATCATAATAGGCTTATTTATTAAATCTGCTTCGTTCTTAAAATATAGCAATTAAAATAAATGTGATAAACGTAATGTCATTATCTTTATCAGTAAAGAATTTATAATCATAGAAATCTATGCGACAAAAGAATCGAAATTAAAGAAATAAAACTTCCACTAACAAGCAAACATTCTGATGGGGCCAGATATTTTTTTTTCTTCCACGATATTAATAACGTTAAAACAAGTGCTTATACGAATTTTGGCCACTTGGCCGCAATTACGAGGCCGTACAGAAAGTGATTTTCTGTTTACAGAAAAAAACAAAATTGCATGGAAAGATTCATTGAAACAGATACAACAATTATACAAATCTAGCTTTCAGGTAGTAGCTCCCTGTAAAGCAGGTTTGAATAATTTCAAGGAAAAATTGTTCCGGGGCCGGGTATCGATCCCGGGACCCTTGGCTTAGCGCGCGAACGCTCTTCCAACTGAGCTACCCCAAGAACTTTACACGACACAGTCACAATTTTTCCTTTGTATCCACACAACTCAAATGAGCTGACAAGACGCCAGATCTCAACTATAAGTGCACACAAATACTGTGTGACTTAAATTGTGGCTTTCTGTTAACGTACCTCCAGTAACGAATGTTGCTCAGTTGGAAGAACGTTCGCGCGCTAAGCGAAGGGTCCCGGGATCGATACCAGGCACAGGGACAATTTTTCCTTGAAATTATTCAAGATACAACAATTGTTGCACTATTCGTCAACACATCCTCCACTGGAATTGAGATATTTGTCATACCATGGGATCAATTTTTTGTATCCCTGTGTCGTAGAAGTCAGCCGCCTGGGATCGGGACCAGCGTTTGACAGCCGTCTGCACTTCTCTTTCGATCCCCTGATGTGACAAATGTCTCAATTCCAGTGGGGAATATGTTGAAAAATAGCTAAATAATTGCTGTGTCTGTTCCAATATTTTTTCAATGAAATTGTGTTTTCTTTCTGTTAACGATCTCTGGCGAACTTATTTTTACGGCCCTCGTAATTGCGGTCGAGTGGTCAAAATTTGCATAAGCTCTTGTTTTAACATTATTAACGAGGTAAGAAAAATTAACTTTTTTATCTGCACCCATGCGAATGTTTGCTTGTAAGAAAGATTGGAGCAATACTGCACCGTATTTCAAAATGGTGATAAAATATTTATTTTCTTTCATAGTTTCATGCCCAAGGGTAGGTATTTCACTGCAAAACCCAGAATTCTCACATTTTTTCCATTTTCTGCCTTACTCTTAGTCTCCTCATATGATCCATTTTCTTAACGTCGTCTATCATCTGATATCTTCTTCTGACAGGAAATGTTTCTCGTTCACAATTCCTTCCAGTGCATCCTTCAGTAGGCAGGTTTTCTTATCCAATGACCCAACCAATTGCTTTTTCTCTTTCTGATCAGTTTCAGCATCATTCTTTCTTTATCCAACACAGTTTTATTTCCTCTTCTGTCTGTCCATTTTACATGCTTCATTCTTCTCCATATCCTCATTTCAAATGCTTCTCTCCTCTTCGTCGTGATGTCCATGTTTCTGCCCCATACAATGCCTCAGTCCACACAAAGCACTACACTATCTATCTTAGTTCTTTTTTCAGAGGTACGCAGAGAATGTTCCTTTTTCTCTGGCAGTCAAATTTATAATTTCGAGTTATAAGTTTCGGAAAGGTATTATTTTTGTTGCCACGGGAGATAATGTTGAAAACTTTGTAACATAAATCGTTTAGCCTTCTGCAGTTTGCGAAAACAAATTAAGTAATAACAGTACAAAGATCAGTAAAGAGATAGGTTTGGAAGTAAAGCCCGAAATGACAAAGTATATGATTAGATTGGAGAAAGCTGGGTTTGCAGTGAAAGATCTGTCCGTGGGCAGAACACTGAATGAAATGAATGAATCAGTACTTCTTTTTAATCACTCGGCTTCAGGTTTGTTCCTTCTCCATTGCAGTAAGGACTACAAACTAACATTATACATTTGAAAGAATCGTTTAAAACACAACCAGATACTGTAAATTCAAACCAAGAACTCACACTCATCTAAGGGAGTGAAAGAATTTTTCACTTTCCTTACGGAAATCCATTAGGGCCACTTAGGCCACAGCGAGAACCTAGAGAACATATATATTAACCTTGATATATATAATGTTTTTTATTTATTTATTTATTTATTTATTTGTTTATTTATTTATTTTTTGCTAATAGCGGGTATTTGACTGTTCGTCATTCACCCATATGAAGTCAGTTGTGTAACAAATTTACCGACAAAAAGTCGTTGTGCAGGAGGCGCCATAGGAGGCTAGTCTATACTCTACACCAGAGATGAGAGATGAGATGAGATGAGATGAGATGAGATGAGATGAGATGAGATGAGATGAGATGAGATGAGATGAGATGAGATGAGATTTGTTGGGATGTTACAGGAGAACCTGGAGAAAACCCTCGTGTTACCTAAACCACGGGCTTGCCCAACCCAAGTTATAAATCGGGGGCTCACCGGGGATCGAACCCGGATCTACAGGATTATAGCTACTAGACCACCGTGACGGCTACGGTTTTAAATTTATAATTTTGGATTTAGTAGTAGTTAATTTCATGCAATAAAATGTAGTAACATGATTGAATATATTCCTACTAGAATGAGAGTTGGCTCTCAGATAGTTTTTATTGGGTGGAATGTATAAATTTACAAACTGCGTAGTTAGCGGAGAAAGGGCGTAAGTGCATACCGAATAACACTAAAGGCTCGGCATAATTTACACTGTAACGGATTTTAGCAGCAAAATATCACCATTAAGATGTAAAACGAAGATTAAAAATCTCGGTACTTAGAGAATAGCTGATCCAGCAGGGTTAAACAACATAAATTGCGCTGTTCTCTCTACAATGTAACAATTATTCTCTTATCCCCACCAGCAGGAGGACAGACAGGCATTCTACGATTCAGTGATGCAAGGCCTCGGTAATTTACACATCCCGAAACAATCCTACTGGCGGCAACCTACCGTGACTTTGCAATTAACCACAGAACTTGATTCTGTACTTTGTGTTTTGGAAGCAGCTAGACAGAGTGGCGGTGGTGGGGCGCAAGGGGGAGAAAGGATGGTTTTGCGCTTGCCCTACCCCCTACAGCTTTTAGTAGCATGAGGGCTGCACTAGCAAAACATATCAGCATCTGCACGTCAGCTGGTTTCATGATAATATCCAACCCTCCCCCCACTTGCGTACTCCATCCATTGCACACACACAGCTTGCTTTGGATTTTGCCTGCGGTTTGCTTTAGTGGTTTTGGTTTTGACAGTGGTTTTGCATTTTGTAACAGTAACCATAGATGGAACTTACCAGCTGTTTCTATTAGTGGCGACTGATTTTATTACAGGAAATTATTTTGTTCCATGTTGTCACAGCTATGGCAGACTGACCATATCAAAGCCAGTGACAATTATACGCAATAAACAAATTTATCATGAGGCAAACATTTCCTACCACTAAAGGATGCTACTTTTAATTAATTTCACCAGTGAGCACATCAAAAACCGGTCGTGTATCTGAGTTTATCCTATAACTTTAGAACCAGGCTTATTAAGGACTTTACACGAATATCCGAGCATATGATGCTTCTTCATGCTGAAGCCAAAGCTTCTTCCTTGGACCAACAGAAGTAGTAATTCCAATAAGGAAAAATAAACTTCTAACATATTGTCTTAGTTTGAATTTCGAATTTATTTTAATAAAGCTGTCAAATAAGTCAAATTATAATGAAGAAATAACATAATTTTAGTTTTGTCTCCGTCTTGACTTAATTTAATGTTAACCCAGAAGTATGTTTGTTAAGACATTTTAATATTTTACTTATGAACGTTTTCGCCCATTTTGGGCATCTTCAGACCATAAAGATATCTGTACGTAATTGCATAATACTTACTTACTTACTTACTTACTTACTTACTTACTGGCTTTCACGGAACCCGGAGGTTCATTGCCGTCCTCAAATAAGCCCGCCATTGGTCCCTATCCTGAGCAAGATTAATCCAGTCTCTACCATCATATCCCACCTCCCTCAAATCCATTTCAATAGTATCCTCCCATCTACGTCTCGCCTCCCCAAAGATCTTTTCCCCTCTGGCCTCCCAACTAACACTCTATACGCATTTCTGGATTCGCCCATGCGTGCTACATGCCCTGCCCATCTCAAACGTCTGGATTTAATGTTCCTAATTATGTCAGGTGAAGGACGCAATGCGTGCAGCTCTGCGTTGTGTAACTTTCTCCATTCTCCTGTAACTTCATCCCTCTTAAAAAGGTAAAGGTATCCCCGTAACATGCCATGAAGGCACTTGGGGGGCATGGAGGTAGAGCCCCATGATTTCCATGACCTCGGCACTAGAATGAGGTGGTGTGTTCGGCACCACGCTCTGGCCGCCTTTTACCCCCGGGAAAGACCCGGTACTCAATTTTATAGGAGGCTGAGTGAACCTCGGGGCCGTTCTGAAAGTTTGGCAACGAGAAAAAATCCTATCACCACCTGGGATCGAACCCCGAACCTTCCAGTCCGTAGCCAACTGTTTTACCAACTGAACTACCCGGCCCAACTTCATCCCTCTTAGCCCCAAATATTTTCCTAAGTACCTTATTCTCAAAAACCCTCAATCTCTGTTCCTCTCTCAAAGTGAGAGTCCAAGTTTCACAGCCATACAGAACAACCGGTAATATAACTGTTTTATAAATTCTAACTTTCAGATTTTTTGACAGCAGACTAGATGACAAAAGCTTCTCAACCGAATAATAACAGGCATTTCCCATATTTATTCTGCGTTTAAGTTCCTCCTGAGTGTCATTTATATTTGTTACTGTTGCTCCAAGATATTTGAATTTTTCCACCTCTTCGAAGATTAAATCTCCAACTTTTACATATTGAAATTCTACAAACAAGTATTGGAAGTTTGTAAATAAACTAGAAACATTTTCTAAAAAGGTACACTAAAAATTCAGCAACAAAAGGTAGTTGTATGATAAATATGCATATTTAATGTCATATTATAATCATTCATAATAGCTAGAGATCGCGAATGATTTTATTATATTGGATCAATATAAACTGTATAATGACTCAAAGGTGAAAACTTGTTTAACAATAAGACTCTTATTGCAGCCTTCAAAATAGTGCATATTTACAACATATTTGTTTAATAGATTATCACACCGTAACTTAAGTTTATATATAAACTACATTTAACATTCATTTTGTAATTGCAAACCTTTCGCCTTCAATCCACATCCTTTCTATTTACACCAACTTCAATATAATAATCAACTAGGACCCCTTACACCTTTCTGACCTTTTTTAATTTTCTTGATGATTTTGAGTTTATATATATATTATTTTCATTGACTTTCCGTTAAAATATGCACATTTAACCTAAGAGTCTTACTGTTAAACAAGTAGTCACCTTTGAGTCATTGTACAGTTTATATTGATCCAATATAATAAAATCGTTCGCGATCTCTAGCTGTCATGAATGATTATAATATGACATTAAATATGCATATTTATGATACAACTACCTTTTGTTGCTGTAATTTTAGTGTACGTTTTTAGAAAATGTTTCTAGTGTATTTATAAACTTCCATTAATTATTTGTAGAATTTCAATATGTATTATGCAATTATGTACAGATATCTTTACGGTCTGAAGATGCCCAAAATGGGCGAAAACGTTCACAAGTAAATTATTAAAATGTGTTAACAAACATACTTCTGGGTCAACATTAAAATAAGTCAAGACGGAAACAAAATTAAAATTATATTATTTCTTCATTATATTTTCTTAGTCCTATTGTATTTAATAGAATACAGTCGCGCTTCCCAGGATTCTCCCTCATGAAGCCTACTCCACAAGGTATGGTGTTGTACATTACAAATTACTTACGACAAATGTTGTAAAGTATGGAGTTGTATCTTTCTGTAAAGACATGCTACGGCGTGACGTCACATTCTTAGTCATAACATGACCAACATTGACAAGTTTATATATAAATGCATGATTAATATGAGTTTAATCAAAGACTTTATACTAATAAGACGGACATCTTTCGATATTTCGCACGATATAATAGGGAGATATGTGCATGTGGCGCTCCTAGAGGCTCGACCTCTCAGATCAGGCGGGAATTCAAACTCTTTCTTTAATATACGTCAGCCGTGGCGAAAATATGACTCACGAGCACATTGTGGCTCGCAATGATAGCTGTGCATGTCTCTTGCTCCCCCAACTCCCACCCTCTCAGTCACTGGAGTCAAACTCCGTTCCATTTGTATTTGTCTCTGACCTGCTAGTGGCGTATCGTCGCAGTATCTCTCTCGAAACCATGTACCTCTACAAAAAAGAAAGTTTCAAGTAGGACAGGAGGACGCATTTTTTTGCTGCCAATATGATGAGAATATTAAATGTATCATTTGTTAACAAGTATTACGAGGAAAACGGTTGTATAACATAAAACGGCATTATACTACATGTTACTGATGAAACATTAAAAGGTTACGTGTTCACTATTATTATTATTATTATTATTATTATTATTATTATTATTATTATACGTCGATCCTTTTTCAGCAGATGTACGAATAATAGGGTTAGATCTTCAATTTAAACTCACAGATTTACAACGTGATGTTAAATTAAAGTTATATGTAAGGACTTGAAAAATGTTGAACTTTTCAAATCTTTGCCAAAAAAAAAAATAAAATAAATATCCGAAGCTTCGTTCATTCGCTTGCTCTGTTGAAGCCATGTTCGCTCCAACTTACGTTTGTAAAAAATTATTTTCAACAATGAAAATAGTAAAAATCAAATTTAGATCACGACTGACAGACAAATACCTTCGTGATCAACTACGACTGGCAGTAAGTGACATAATTCCTGATTTTGAAACTCTGTCGCAGAGACACTCTGAAGACAGTTAATTTTAGATTGTGATAATGTGTCCTATGTTTTCTTATTCATTTCTTTCTTCGTTACACGTACTAAACATTAGTTTGTAGCCTTGTACTTATAACATTGTATTTAAGTGCTTGACGTAAGGAAAATGAAAATCCGTCTGACAGTTGCTTCACTTCCCCTTCGAGTGTCCGCCTCCCTCCATAGGTGCTATGTACGTTGCAGGTTACACAGTGGCTCGGCGCACGATCACATTTTCGCCACGGCTGATATACGTAACTGGATGAGGAAATTAGAGTTCGTAAGATGCATATTTTGTTCAGTATTTAGCTTAAATGTAAAACGAAAATAATTTTGAAGGAAAAAATTATTAAAAAACATACATTATAGGCCTACAATTGTTCTTCACATTATTGAATCTAATGCATAACATTAATCAAGCATTACTTTTTTAGCTTTCGGATTCTTTGATGCATTTTTTTTTCTTTCTTTCTTTTCCTTTTTCAGTGACTTTTGATTTAGTACATTGACACATTTGTCAGTAAAAACATTCAAACAATCACAACAAATAACATTTACACATGTAGGAATTTGGATAAACTGTGATTTATCCACTCCTGAAATTACAATGTACAGTGCAACAGCATTGGGGTTTGAGAAGCACATATTTTCAGTACAGTACTCTTTATAGAAAATATGAGTGTTGTGACCTTGCTGCATTTCACCCTATTTGCCAACACATTGCGGCATAAACGGGAAAACAACAAAATATTAACTTTTTATTTGTTTTTTTTTTATTACAGGGAAGCTCTAAATTAGCAGAAAAAGTTAACTAGGAAATTACAGAGTTACAGGGAAACTATAGGGTTAAATATAAATGTTATATTCCATTGTAATAATTATATAATTACTGTATAATTATTATTTAAAATCGTTATAAAAGCGGCAAAATACTTGCAGTATTTAAGTTGGATAATCCTCTGGCTTATGCATATTTTTTTGTTTCGATCTTGTCTTAGGTATACCTTTAACTTTCTGTTGTACTAACATTATAATATTATCATGTAGGTATTTCCTTTTTATCCTCTGGTTGAGTGGAAGAAAAGGCCTCACGGCCTTAACTCTGCCAGAAAAAAGAGAGCATTATTATTATTATTATTATTATTATTATTATTATTATTATTATTATTATTATTATTACTGTGGCTTGTTCTTCCGAAATCGAAAGAAAGATCGGGAATCCTTTTCTATTTCCTGATTACTGCAACCATATACTGCATAAATACTTTCCAGACGTACTTGGAATCTTTTTTCTACACACCACATTACTACACTACCATAAACACTATGAATAAATTGAAATTAATTACAGAGTAGTTGAATCTTAATGGCACATGCAAAGCACACTGCTGACTCCCCGCAAGGTCAAGCCGCTAGAGGCGCCCTTTTTCATGTCGCTCGATATTTCGCAAAGATGTCCGTCTTGTTAGTATAAAATCTTTGTTTTAAAATAGCAATTCCTTTGTTTTTTAGAGCTTTGAACATGTATTTATATTAGGCGATTGTCAAGATGGTCACGACTAGACCATGATAATCACGTGACTATGATTCGTGCCGAATTCTGTCTTACTCGCTTTCTGGTTAGCTATGCAATCATTACGTGGCTAACAAGAAAGACAGGCTATGGCGCGACGTCACATTCTTAGTCTTCACATGGCCAACATTGAATAAGTTTATATATAAACGTACGTTTAATATAGCAATTCCTTTGTTTTTTAGAACTTTGAACATGTATTTATATTATACGATAGTCAAGATGGCCATGACTAGACCATTCGTGCCGTAGTCTGTCTTTCTCGTTAGCCACGAATCGCTACTAGTGACGTCATATCAAAAAACATAAGTACTATGACATAACATGAAACAGCTGGTTGTCTTCGTATTTCATTCACTGAATTAGGTTATGTTTGTCTCTTTAATCGTAATTTATTTTAAAGTAGGTTATACAGCAAATGTTCGTAGATTTTATGAATTTCGTAACCCTGCAATGTTGTTTATTTTAGTTTACTTCTTTAATAATGAAAAATTTACTTTTTTTTAATAATTATTATCATGTTCTTCCGTGATACCCGCATAATGCTCCATGATAGTTTCTCATATTAGCCAACAGATGCCAGTAACAACGATCTTCAACCACAAACTTCTTCTTATCCGATACCACGAGGTTGTCATTGACATTTCTGGTCTCTCCTGGCAATGGTTTATTTGTAACCCACTTCTGAGGTAGGGGCGCCTGTGTTCTAACCGGGAATCGAACCCAGGACCTCATGAACTGTAGACAGAAGCTCTGAACACTAGCCCATGAGGCTGGTCACACCCACAAACTTAAATGTTACGATTTAGGACTCATTTTAAACTTCGACACAAAAAGCTTCTGAGATTCCATTCTGGATATATTACGTACATAATCAGTACTCGTAATCTGCTTCCAGTATCAAGATACACCCACTATGAACACCCCGACGCGCTAGGTCTGGCATTTATATAAAGGGAAGGGGTATACTGTGATGATAATAATAGGGTTATTATGGATGATGAGTACGCTGTTGTGGCTCAACCAGTAGCAAATGTGGCTACAAATCCAGCTGTTACAAGTTCAATTCCCAGAGAGCGAAGTGGAGATTTATCTCCGACCTACAGGGACCGCGTCCTACGGGACACATTGAGGGCTCCTGGATTTGGCGCTGACGCCAGGATCGGGCAAGGCACTTGGCAGAATAGAATAGGGGCTGCACATGTGCATTGTCTTGTGGCTCTGAAGCCAGGAGTAATTGTGTGATGATCACCATATGTCCAATTCATTATAATAGGATAGACTATCGTAACAATAAATTTACAAATTTCCTACTGCTGCAATGCCTACTGAAAGTTTTTCTGTATTTTACCCCGTGAAATACCAGATTTGAAGTCCGTTCTTTTGTGTCTTTAAGGGTTTTTAAAATTGAGTAGTATAATAGGTATTCACTTTTTACAGCCATTTTACAACGACATTATTATTATTATTATTATTATTATTATTATTATTATTATTTTATTTAGTAGGTTATTTTACGACGCTTTATCAACATCTTAAATTATTTAGCGTCTGAATGAGATGAAGGTGATAATGCCGGAGAAATGAGTCCGGGATCCAGCACCGAAAGTTACCCACCATTTGCTCACATTGGATTGAGGGAAAACCCGGAATGAACCTCCGGGTTCCTTAAAAGCCATTTGTAAGTATTATTATCATTAACATCATCATCATAATCATCAACATACAAATAAGAAGGTCTTTTGCTGCTAAACATCTTTTTCATTATTTATTTTATGTATTGAATCTCCAGATGTATAGAAACACTCTTTAACCATAAGGTATTGCTTCTCATTTCATGTAGTCTCGTGGCCTGTTGTCTTTCCTAGGTTGGTAGTACAGAATTCGATTGGATATCTTGTTATTATCCATTCCTTTCACGTGCTGTATCCAATTAAATATGTAGGTAGTCCTGTATGAATTCCACAATTGGCTGTATATGTAATTCTTTCAACATTGCGAACATCCTCTTATGATCCAAAAGTAATACCATACTATTTTTCTTAGATAGCGCATGTTCACTATTGTGAGTCAATGCTTATCCGATTTCTTCATAGTCCAAACCTAACTACTAAAAACTAGTAACGTTTTTGCAAATGTTTCATAAATTTAGAGCCAAATGTGATATTACACTTCAGAGAGTTTAAAAATTTAAAATGTTTATTCATATAATTTTGATATTTTCATAGATATATTTTCTTGAATGTACAACAATTAAACAATTAACTTCTTAAAATGTGGGCAAATGATAAGCACAGGAACGCCATGTCGTAGCACTTTTCAAAATAACTTTGATAACGTAGAAAATAGCTCCAATGAGCCACGATAATGTGTACTTTGTTTTACCGCAAATTTAATACAGTCCACGTAAAATAGGCCTACTACTTTTACTCCGTTTTTATTACACCTACTTTTGGTCCAGAGAAAATTCTAGTCTTTCACAAAAGCTCTCTTCATTTTTACGAATAGGAATGGAAAAAAAAATGCAAATTGAAGTAAAAATTGGCATTTTATCATGGACTTCATTGGAGTCGTACCGTTTCATATTCTACGTTATCAGAGTGATTTTACAAAGTGCTACAAAATGGCGTTCTTTTGCTTATGATCCAATAAAAATTTAACTATCGACAAAAATAATACTTAGAGAATTCTTCACCTGACATAATTAGGAACATTAAATCCAGACGTTTGAGATGGGCAGGGCATGTAGCACGTATGGGCGAATCCAGAAATGCATATAGAGTGTTAGTTGGGAGGCCGTAAGGAAAAAGACCTTTAGGGAGGCCGAGATGTAGATGGGAGGATAATATTAAAATGGATTTGAGGGAGGTGGGATATGATGATAGAGACTGGATTAATCTTGCACAGGATAGGGACCGCTGGCGGGCTTATGTGAGGGCGGCAATGAACCTTCGGGTTCCTTAAAAGCCATTTGTAAGTAAGTAAGAGAAATGATCTTCTAAGTTGAAGATGGGATGCTGGACATCGTCTTCTGAATTGATAATGAGAATTTGGCTATCAAGATATATTATGGTATCTGAATTTTCAAGATTATCATTTCTCTACAAGATCCTAGACTACAATGTTTAATTAAATTATTGATACCAATAATAAACAGATGGGTCGAAGGGCTCCAGCATTATCTGCTGTTGAAAGTACGCGTACTTCTTATTATATTTAATCAATATCAGATATCAGCAATTTGCGGGGATTTTCTACAGCATAGCGCATGGTGCATGGAGCATGGCCATCACTGTATGCAACATAAATCCTCATACTTATTCCCTACGACAGGAATCGAAGTGTGGTCTTATAGGGTGCTATTCATAGACATTTCGCAGCACGCGCTACGAGCGTACTAAGCTAACCACGGTACAGAATTCAAATCATATCCTTTCGCTAACACTGGTTTATGAATACGAAAAACGCTGATCATCCACCGGAAACCCCCGCTAAAAATGTCTATGAATACGGCCCATAGTCTTTTGCGTTGTTAACTCCAAAGCGCAGTACTAAGAATACCTATAATTTCCAATGTTATGCACCAGAAAAATCTCATTTACTATACGTCAATAGATACGAGTATTATTTTATGGAGTGAGTTCTGAACACAAATTTCCTCTCTCACATGACTTTCACGTTACTGATATAGAGATCTGTAAAACAGTAGACTGATGACTTGCTTTATGAAACGCAGTTTGAAGCCAGTTAACCGGAACCAGGTTTGATTTCCGGTCAATAGATGTAGCAGCAAAGCAACACCCGAATGAGCCGTGATTGCCTTCGCCTCCCTGTCTGCTGTTCCCACCCTCATCGCTCCACTCTTCTCCACAGGTGATGCCAGCGTTGTTGCATATATGCTTGCATGTCGGACGGATATGAATATTTATAAGTCTGAAACATATCGACCGCCGAATGTTTCATCAACGTCATGTAACGATCTCTTTGTCAGATGACCCACCTTTACTCATAACTAACTACAACAGCATCATTCTTTGAAGAGTCCAGCTGCTGCCATCTAGAAGCTTAATCATGATTTTCGCACAAGCGCTTCATTTCATTAAGTTTGGTACAAAATATATGCAGCTCACAGTCTTATGGAGCCTCAATTTTGTTCTGTGTTTAATCCTCTAATTAATTAATCATATACTAAATTTATCTATAGTAATCTCAGACCTCGAGTGACATTTATTAGGACTATTTCGTGAATAAAATAAAAATGTATTATATTCCTAAAATTATACAGCAGAGTTCGTATAGGTCAGTTTCTGTCAGATACGTTTCCAATTCACTGTGGGCTAAACCAAGAAGATGCACTATCACATTTACTTTTTAACTTTGCTCTAGATTTCTAGAGTATGCCATTAGGAAAGCCCAGGATAACAGAGAGGGTTTGGAATTGAACGGTTTACATCAGCTGCTTGTCTATACCAATGACGTGAATACGAGTATGTTAGGAGAAAATCCACAAACGATTAGGGAAAACACGGGAATTTTACTGGAAGCAAGTAAAGAGACAGGTTTGGAAGTAAATCCCGAAAAGACAAAGTATATGATTATGTCTCGTGACCAGAATATTGTACGAAATGGAAATATAAAAGTTGCAAATTTATCTCTTGAAGAGGTGGAGAAGTTCAAATATCTTGGAGCAACAGTAACAGATATAAATTATACTCGGGAGGAAATTAAACACAGAATATATATGGGAATTCCTGTTATTATTCGGTTGAGAAGCTTTTATCATCCAGTCTGCTGTCAAAAAGTCTGAAAGTTAGAATTTATAAAACAGTTATATTGCCGGTTGTTCTTTATGGTTGTGAAACTTGGACTCTCACTTTGAGAGAGGAACAAAGTTTAAGGGTGTTTGCGAATATGGTGCTTAGGAAAATATTTGGGGCTAAGAGGGATGAAGTTAAGGAGAATGGCGAAAGTTACACAACACAGAACTGCACGCATTGCATTCTTCACCTGACATAATTAGGAACATTAAATCTAGACGTTTGAAATGGGCAGGGCATGTAGCACGTATGGGCGAATCCAGAAATGCATATAGAGTGTTAGTTGGGAGGGCGGAGGGGAAAAAGACCTTTAGGGAGGCCGAGACGTATATGGGAAGATAATATTTTAATGGATTTGAGGGAGGTGGAATATGATGATAAAGAATGGATTAATCTTGCTCAGGATATGGACCAATGGCGGGCTTATGTGAGGGCGGCAATGAACTTCCGGGTTCCTTAAAAGCATCGAAAAAGATTATCATTAACGTCGTAAAGTGATTGGCTATCTAATAGTTCTTGATTGGCTAGCTCAAAAAAAAAAAAAAAAGAAAATTTTTATAATCTTATACACAACTCAATTATCATGGAAGCTTGGAATATAAAATAATGTCATTTTAGGCATCTTATCCCAGTGACATACGAGAATCATTTCAAAAGTTCTGCACACATCTCATGCGCGACCGTTACAGTGGCATGATCACTCTGAAATTTGTGTCTGTTGTGAACTAGACTTCAGGCTAGAACGCTGTATGTACTGTCTGTCTGCTGGATAGCTTGACTCTGTGCTGAATAATTTATTGTACCTTAAAATGGAAGAGGAAACCGAGTGAAGTCGGATTTCACGTAGAGACCAGCGATCCTACATCAAAATTGAAACTTTACGAGGAAAGAACGCTTTTCGTGATGTGTGGTGACAGTGTAGTGGATTGTGGCAGTGTCATGGTGGTCTGTTCGTTTCCGTGAAGGTCCAGTAAGCACCGAGGACAACCCAAGAAGTGGAAGACATTTGCAAGATCGACGAAAAACACGTAAAGAACTGCACATAAGGCTAGAATGTCTGTCACTTCAGTTTACAGAATAATGATTGAAAATTTACAGATGAGAAAAGTTGCTGCCAGATGGGTTCTTCATTATTTGAGTGAAGAGCTGAAAGTAGGTTGCAAGAAAAACACAGAAGAATTGTTCTAGTGTTACCAAATAGAAGGAGAGCAGTTTCTGAAAACGATTTTTGCCATAGATGAAATCTGGATACGAGATTTTGAGCCAGAATGAAATTTCCAATGAGGTGAACCATGTAATCAGGCAAACCAACAATAAAGGTGTCCTGTCCGGAATAAAAATTTTCCAAAACGTTGGAAAGCTGTGACAAGGAAGAATGGAGATTATATTGAAGGCCTGTTAAAGTATTTTGTGGAAAAAATAGTTTTTTTTAATTCCATCTTACAGTGTGCAGAACTTTTGAAATGACCCTCAAAGTTGAAGAGCACTGTAACCTACAACTGCACGTGCTTAAACAGACCAGCTGAGTTAAAAGGAGCAATTTTAGAGAGTTTTACGGATTCTTTGTCCCCTTCTTACTGTACCTAATATCTGGGAAATTCAGAGGCTTTAAAAGAAACCAATCCGCTGGCCCTGGATCTCCAAGTCGCAGTATCTTTTTGTAATAACGCCTCGGGAAGTTAATGTGCAATTTAACTAAAGTGCCGCACCTGGGACTCCGATACATGCATTAGTCCTACCCCAGACGGTGCGGCATGCTCTTCTGTTCGAATCTTCACATTTCTATGCAATCAACTTCCTAATTCAAATAGTAATTGAAAGCACAATCATTTCTTCTTTCACAGCTAATTTATTTCAGTTCTTCTTTATTTTCTTCTTGTTCTTTTCATTCCTCTTCTTTGTTTTTCTTATTCTTTGTACTTCTCTTATTTCGTTTATTTTAAAGTGTACTCTTTTTCTCTTTCCTTTCTACTTACTTACTTACATACTTACAAATGGCTTTTAAGGAACCCGAAGGTTCATTGCCGCCCTCACATAAGCCCGCCATCGGTCCCTATCCTGTGCAAGATTAATCCAGTCTCTATCATCATACCCCACCTCCCTCAAATCCATTTTAATATTATCCTCCCATCTACGTCTCGGCCTCCCTAAAGGTCTTTTTCCCTCCGGTCTCCCAACTAACACTCTATATGCATTTCTGGATTCGCCCATACGTGCTACATGCCCTGCCCATCTCAAACGTCTGGATTTAATGTTCCTAATTATGTCAGGTGAAGAATACTATGCGTGCAGTTCTGTGTTGTGTAACTTTCTCCATTCTCCTGTAACTTCATCCCGCTTAGCCCCAAATATTTTCCTAAGCATCTTATTCTCAAACACCTTTAACCTATGTTCCTCTCTCAGAGTGAGAGTCCAAGTTTCACAACCATACAGAACAACCGGTAATATAACTGTTTTATAAATTCTAACTTTCAGATTTTTTGACAGCAGACTAGATGATAAAAGCTTCTCAACCGAATAATAACACGCATTTCCCATATTTATTCTGCGTTTAATTTCCTCCCGAGTGTCATTTATATTTGTTACTGTTGCTCCAAGATATTTGAATTTTTCCACCTCTTCGAAAGATAAATATCCAATTTTTATATTTCCATTTCGTACAATATTCTGGTCACGAGACATAATCATATACTTTGTCTTTTCGGGATTTACTTCCAAACCGATCGTTTTACTTGCTTCAAGTAAAATTTCCGTGTTTTCCCTAATCGTTTGTGTATTTTCTCCTAACATATTCACGTCATCCGCATAGACAAGAAGCTGATGTGACTCGTTCAATTACAAACCCTGCCTGTTAGCCTGAACTTTCATAATGGCATATTCTAGAGCGAAGTTAAAAAGTAAAGGTGATAGTGCATCTCCTTGCTTTAGCCCTCAGTGAATCGGAAAAGCATCAGATAGAAACTGACCTATACGGACTCTGCTGTATGTTTCACTGAGACACATTTTAACTTTCCTTTCTACTACATTTCTTTGTTATCTTTCTATTCTTGTTTGTTTGTTTCTTTCTTTCTTTCTTTCTTTCTTCATTCCTCTGTTACCTTTAAATACTTTCTTCCTGTCTTGTTCATGCAGTCTCGATGTAGGTAGCTGATGATGGCTGTAGTGGCCACTAACGTTTTGCTATGTTCGAACATGAGAGAGGCAACTTATAAAATTCGTCTTATTCCGTACGAAAAACTAATACCTAGATATGTGTTAAAATCCTTAAACGGTTAAATCATCAAGGGATGGGTGTGGAGGACAGGGAATATTTTCATAACAAGGCCGAACAAACGTGACAGACGGTCTTCTATGGACCGAACATCGGCGAATATCGAACTTCAGAATAATTGACAAACTTCAACCGAACATAGCGCCAGTAAATCACGAAGCTAGTGGCCACTGTAGCAGAAGTGATTGTAGCGATTATGATTGTGAAAGTAATGGTGATTATGATGAGATAATTACGATGCAGCCATAATGAGGATGATTATGATGGTGGTGATAATGACAATTATAACTGTGATAATAATGATAATTGTGACGTAGTGCTAACGTCGGTGATGACTTTACGATGACTGTGGTAGTGGTGACCATGACGATTATTGTAATGGTGGTTACCTTGACGATTATTGTGATGGTGGTTACCCTGACGATTATTGTGATGATGGTTACCATGACGATTATTATGATGGTGGTGACCATGACGATGACTGTGGTAGTGGTGACCATGACGATGACTGTGGTGGTGATGACCATGACGATGACTGTGGTGGTGATGACCATGACGATGACTGGTGGTGGTGATGACCATGACGATGACTGGTGGTGATGACCATGACGATGACTGTGGTGGTGACCATGACGATTATAGTGATGGTGGTTACGTTGACGATTACTGTGATGGTGGTGACCATGACGATTATTGCGATGGTGGTTACCTTGACGATTATTGTGATGATGGTTACCATGACGATTATTGTGATGGTGGTGATCATGACGATAACTGTGGTAGTGGTGACCATGACGGTTATTGTGATGGTGGTTACCTTGACGATTATTGTGATGGTGGTTACCTTGACGATTATTGTGATGGCGGAGACCATGACGATGACTGTGGTAGTGGTGACCATGACGATTATTGTGATGGTGGTGACCATGACGATTATTGTGATGGTGGTGACCATGACGATTGTTGTGATGGTGGTGACCATGACCATTATTTTAATGGTGGTGACCATGACGATTGTTGTGATGGTGGTGATCATGACGATTATTGTGATGGTGGTAACCATGACGATTATTGTGATGGTGGTGATAATGACGATTATTGTGATGGTGGTGACCATGACGATTATTGTGATGGTGGTGACCATTACGATTATTGTGATAGTGGTGACCATGACGATTATTGTGATGGTGGTGACCATGACGATTATTGTGATGGTGGTGACCATGACGATTATTGTGATGGTGGTGACCATGACGATTATTGTGATGGTGGTGACCATGACGATGACTGTGGTGATGGTGACCATGACGATTATTGTGATGGTGGTGACCATGACGATTATTGTGATGGTGGTGACCATGACGATTATTGTGATGGTGGTGACCATGACGATTATTGTGATGGTGGTGACCATGACGATTATTGTGATGGTGGTGACCATGACGATGACTGTGGTGATGGTGACCATGACGATTATTGTGATGGTGGTAACCATGACGATTATTGTGATGGTGGTGACCATGACGATTATTGTGATGGTGATGACCATGACGATGACTGTGGTGATGGTGACCATGACGATTATTGTGATGGTGGTGACCATGACGATTATTGTGATGCTGGTGACCATGACGATTATTGTGATGGTGGTAACCATGAGGATTATTGTGATGGTGGTGATAATGGTGACCATGACGATGATTGTGATGGTGACAATGGCGATTATTGTGATGGTGGTAACCATGACGATTATTGTGATGGTGGTGACCATGACGATGACTGTGGTGGTGTCTTTCAATGGTTTGCTATACTATCACGGAAGTGAAACTTATTGACCTCGTCACATTCTTTTATGTAATAATTTTATTTGGCAAACTTTTTTTAACGCTTTGCAGATTTGTTACACTCGCCATTTAGTAAATGGATTCCAGAATAGTAGAAGAAAGTGACCACAAATCTTTGAGTCAGAGATCGTCAGCGGACGTGCTTCGATATGCGTTGTTGTGTAGCTGATTGTGAGTCAGAGCGGCGCTGTTGCAGGCGGGCAGGAGTGGGGAATGTAGTCCGCGCTCTTCACGTGTCATTAAGTTTGAACAACTTCCGCCGCGGCTGCAATGCATACGAAGATGTTGCCAGGTGCACACGTAATCGAGTATGGGGCTCAGGTAGACCGTAAAGAGACTGTGCCGGGGTCGCCCATGCACCTGGACACAGCTTTCCTCCAAAAATCGTTCCGTAACAGGGGCGGATGCAAGGGGGGGGGATTAAGGGGATATATCCCCTCCCGAAATTTTGAGAAAAATACGAAACAAGAAACAAAAATAATATTAATTTTAATTCGTGAATGTACATAGGAATTAGAGAGTTTTCCACGTAAATTCTCTTTGCTAAAGTGTTAAATTCCAAGAACTACAGGAAGACAAACACAGCGTTCTTACTTCAAGACAGAGAGTCATGAAGAGTATTTTAGGCTTGTAATTTTCCTTCTCTTCTTAGACTATTTCATTAGTCAGCTCAAGGACAAGTTTTTAAATCATAAGGGAATCCTAAAGTCCATCAAACTTTTCTGCCTAAAAACATAATGCGAGCATCAGATGAAGATTTAGAAGCTGCTGTTCAGGCTGTAGTAAATCAGTGGCCCAATGATGTTGATGCATCACCAGAGTCTTTCTTCAATGAATTGAAGATGTGGAGAAGAAATTTCCTTGATCAGAAAAATCTTCACTTAATACCTATTGACTTTATATCATCTTTGAACAGGTGCAATGAAATTATTTTTCCCTGCACTCGCAAGGCGCTGAAACTTTTCTGCACGTTGCCTGTAACTACAGCAACACCAGAACGGTCGTTCTCAACTTTGCGGTATTTGAAGACTTACTTGAGGAGCACGATGGGAGCAGACAGATTAAATGGACTGGCCTTGATGTACATACATAAAAATGTAGAAGTAAAAGCTCATGAAGTACTGGATGAAATGTCTAAGAATCCTCGACGCCTTCTTCTGTAAATGTCATTCTGTCATTGTTTTTGTATTGCACCCATTGTAAATGTTAAAATTAAAAAATTATGGTTTATTTAACAACGCTCGCAATTGCCGAGGTTATATCAGCGTCGCCGGTGTGCCGGAATTTTTTCCCCTAGGACTTCTTTTACATGCCAGTAAATCGACTGATATGAGGCCTGTCGCATTTAAACACACTTAAATGCCATCGAGCTGGGTTGGGGTAGAACCCGCAACTTCGAGCACAGAAGGCTATACCGGCTACGCTACTCAGGCCAATTTGTAAATGTTTGTGACTCGGAAACAAATTGTGAGTATATAAACTTATTTCTCATTACTCCATTTTTACTATCTCCTCAAATCCCTCCCCGAAAAAAAATCCTGCGTCCGCCCCTGTTCCGTAACACCATCCTAATACTTCACATCACAGAAAAAATTCTTCCCGTATCTTCGCGTTCTTAATCGGTATTGTGTAATAATTCCGTGAAGCAAGAACTACCCGAAAACTTGACGAACACAACTTCGCATCTAAACATCATACAAAAACTCATCTTCATAATTCAAGTAATGTTGTTGTTGTTTTGGGGGGGGGGCATTTTACGACGCTGTATCAACATCTCTGGTTATTTAGCGTCTGAATGAGATGAAGGTGATAATGCCGGTGAAATGAGTCCGAAGTCCAGCACCAATAGTTACCCAGCATTTGCCCATATTGGGTTAAGGCCAGCGTTTCTCAAACTATGGTCCGCGAACCACCTGTGGCCCTCGAGGTCTGCCCTTGTGGTCCTTCAAAAAAGACAGAAGAAAAAATAAAATTCAAACGAATTGCGTATCACACTATAGCTGAAAATCCGAGTTTGTAAATGACACATGGCAATCACCTTTCACTTTTTGTCCCAGTACTGACATCTTATGAAATTTATTTATTATTATTATTATTATTATTATTATTATTATTATTATTATTATTATTGTATCTCCAGTGGGGGGTAGTCCTATTTTACATATGAAATTTATTTACCCTACAAGTCTATCGACTTCCCACTCTACTCTAGCAAACAAGAGCGATTTAAAGCACTATGAACATGGTGTTTCTCCCTATCTTTTCCTGCACATCTGACGCCGTGCCTGTAACCCAGCTAGGGACTACCCGAATTCATAACAGGACCAAAGTACCGAACCTTTTCATGTATTTATGACTTTCTTAATAGTTTGTACACTGAAATTGTCACGTACTGTACGTCGTACACCAATAATAGAACATGCAAAATTGGATCTTTACTTGTTGAAAATCGGGAATGTTTCTACATTCATTTTTTTACTTCTCTTTTTGCAGATGACGATATAAGAAATTTCCTTCTATTAACATTAATTTAATTAGTTAATACTCATATAAAATTAATTGAATTAAATTAATTTTAATTAATTATTTCTATATTAAAATGTAAGTATACTGGTATTAAAATATGCTACATAAATGATAAATTTGCTTTCGAAGGGAACAAGAGTAAGGTGGTCCGCGGAACTGTTCTGGCTTAAAAAAGTGGTTCTCACTTCAGAAAAGTTTGAAAAACGCTGGGTTAAGGGAAAATCCCGTAAGAAACCTCAACCAGATAATCTGTCCCAACCAGGATTTGAAGTGGGGCCTACACGTTTCGCGGTAAGACATGCCAACCTTTACTCCACAACGGAGGACGGAATAATGTTGCTAACGATAAATGTTATGATAGTAATTAATAACAGTGATGGTGTTATGGTGGTATTGCCATAGTAGTGAAAATTGGAACCTTGATTCTGAAGTTTTATCTATTTTATTCTTTGTTACCAAATTTTAATATTTTGAGGGAGGACGTACACCTTTGAGCAAGCACTGAAAAATTGGTGAAATTCGGTATTTTTTTTAACAATGAATAATTCTGTAACTTTGACATTTATATGCCCAATATACGCTATTTCTGAAATTCTAGACTATTTTCAGATTTAGCAAAATTATTATCGTTACCGCAGCTGTATTTTGTGCATTTAAATACCACTTCCCTGAAAATTTCCACAAATATTAATATCTCTGAGTGATTATTTTTCATATTCATTGTTGAATACCATATGAATATCAAATACAGTCTTTGACATTTCTTTTTTTATTTTAATTGTATTTTAAAGTCCATTTTTTTTTTATTTTATTGGCTCAAAATATTAAAATAATGAACTAGCAGTGTTAAACCAAAGATCCTAGATAGATTTTCTCATAAGTATGAAATACAGTTGCACGCAAAATTTCACTGAAGTATCTTAAAAACTATTTAAGTTGTTGTCAGGGAAACCGTTTAAATATATACGTGTTAGTGTCATATTGTATTGATATTTACCCTAACGATATTAGTTCTATTAAACCTGAAGATAGTAGGCCTATACAATAATTGCAGGAATAGTGTATAGGGAAGACCAGCTAACTTAATACCCTAAAGGTGAAACCTAACCATTTTTCCCCCCATTACTACATATGCTAGTGGATTATGGTGATTTTCTAGTTTGAAGGTTGAATTTTCTGTTGCCAACTTCGTTCCGAATTGCGGTACTGACAAATACTACAATTGGTAGTGTTTTTGTAACTGTAACTGTTGGTAGCAGTGACAAGTTTTTCGGTACTGGCTTCTCACAAAACTAAATTCTACTAGATTAATGAAACTGTTACTGGAAGATAGTGAAATTGAACTTATTAATAATTAATTAATATTAGTATTAATATTAATACATAAAGTGACTTCACAGTTATGTATCATACATTTTTTCAATGACAGACGTGGAGTTGCAGAAATAATAATAATAATAATAATAATAATAATAATAATAATATAATAATAATAATAATAATACAAATGGGTTTTATTATCATAATCCCCTGTGTAAGTGTAACATTACTAAGCAATTTACAAACAAATGAAATCTTTAAAAAGGTGTCTAGAAGTGAAATTACAGCTTTTAAGGAGCAAAATTATTTTTGTAAGTTGATTTATTTTTATTATTATTATTATTATTATTATTATTATTATTATTTCAGTTTTAGCCTATTTGTATTATCCATTTCCTTATTAATTTCAAAAGATAATCAGAGGTTCATTCGAAGTCCAACCAAAAGTCAATTGGTTATTAATTTATCTACCTTTAGGAAGTATATGTACGCTGGAATCTTTGAAATGCAGTGACAATAATATAATTAATTGGTCTTGGAACAGATTTGATTCTTGAATATTATATGTGCTATACTTTGTTGTATATTTACATCTAGTAACTTATTAATGCTAACAATAATAATGTAAATGAATAAAAGAATAGAACATAGCAATACACTTTTCATGTGATTCATTTCCTCCATTTCTCATATAGTTCGCCTACGAAAATATATTACAAATTATTATTGAAACTATTTAGAATAACCTTCCAACATAAAGGTAAAAAGTACAGTGAGTAAAGAAGTCATTCAGTACATAGGATCGTGATTTTACTACATGTGGTGATATCTGGTAACAGTTGGCAACACTGACAAGACGAAAATATTTGTTGTTTGGGAACTGAACTTATGTGATCCTCACTATATATTGAGCATATTAGACTTCAAGGTTACAGAGTTGGTGAGATAAGATTACTGAGTTTCATTAATTTTTCACTAAGTACTCAAAGCTGTATGTCCTTCTTAAAATTTCAAAGAGATTCACACACGGTGAAGCAAAATAGGTATGTGAATTTTGTGCCGAAAAGTTAGCCATAACTAAAATAGTCATATATATATATATATATATATATATATATATATATATATATATATATATATTGTTTTGACACAAATGGTTCTCTCTCCCCTCAGACATTTTGAGAATAATTTTTGTGAGAGCAATACTGTACATATTTTACTGAAAAATGTCCAAATACGTATGCTGTGTACGTAATTACATAATATATGCACAAACGCACGCGCACACACATACATACATACATACATACATACATACATACATACATACATACATACATACATACACATATAATAGAGATGAACAACGATCGAGAAAACGAGACTAACAGCGCCCGCAAAGCCGAAAACCCGGACGACAATGTTGCATACGTCGCGTCCTTGACATAAGACTGCTTGTGAGTTTTTCGAGACGTCGAGATTGATCACTCCCGCAGTCCCGAACGTCAAGCAGCCTTGAATCGCCACAGTTGTTTATACCTGATTAAACTTTTATCTACTTTGGCAACTGTATAAACAATCAAGTAGCAAATTTGAAACATCATCTCTACCTTTCAGTTTATAATAATCCGTTCCCCAGTCTTTATTTAATTACTAGGCCCTTATTAAAAGTCTAGGAATTTTCTTTTCATATGTTTGAGATCAAGTGTGCAATCTCAAGTAAAAATAAATTAACGTTATGTTTTATTGTTTGACTATAATTATATGTGTACAAAACAACCTTTGCTTATCATAAAATAAATAAATTTTCATTAACGTTTTCGATACATGTGTATCATCTTCAGATGTGAAATGTTAGATTAATATGATGAAAACCTTGCCTATTAGATGGAACTTAATGTAGTAATTTTCGGGTCATATTAGTGTGGTTGCTTGGACTTAACTTAGGTTGATCTACGATATACATGCTATGTTAGGTTAAATCACTGCGAGTCATATGATATGGTCTAAAATATAAAATAAAACTGTTTAAGAATTGTAACCACTATTAGCGTAGTTATCGAAATGTGAACACTTTGTATAAACACTTTAAAAGTTTAAATCATTTTGAACATATGTTGGCTGTATTTGCCGATTTAAATCACTGCAAGTCATGTGATATGATCTAAAATATATGAAAATTAAAACTGTTGAAGAATTGTAACCACTATTAGCGTAGTCATTGAAATGTGAACACTTTGTATAAACACTTTAAAAGTTCAAATCATTTTGAACATATGTTGGCTGTATTTGCCGATTTAAATCACTGCAAGTCATGTGATATGATCTAAAATATATGAAAATTAAAACTGTTGAAGAATTGTAACCACTATTAGCGTAGTCATTGAAATGTGAACACTTTGTATGAACACTTTAAAAGTTTAAATCATTTTGAACATATGTTGGCTGTATTTGCCGATTTAAATCACTGCAAGTCATGTGATATGATCTAAAATATATAAATATTAAAACTGTTGAAGAATTGTAACCACTATTAGCGTAGTCATTGAAATGTGAACACTTTGTATAAACACTTTAAAAGTTTAAATCATTTTGAACATATGTTGGCTGTATTTGCCGATTTAAATCACTGCAAGTCATGTGATATGATCTAAAATATATAAAAAATAAAACTGTTTAAAATTGTAACCACTATTAGCGTAGTTATTGAAATGTGAACACTTTGTATGAACTCTTTAAAAGTTTAAATCATTTTGAACATATGTTGGCTGTATTTGCCGATTTATATCACTGCAAGTCATGTGATATGATCTAAAATATATAAAAATTAAAACTGTTTAAGAATTGTAACCACTATTAGCGTAGTTATTGAAATGTGAACACTTTGTATAAACACTTTAAAAGTTTAAATCATTTTGAACATATGTTGGCTGTATTTGCCGATTTAAATCACTGCAAGTCATGTGATATGATCTAAAATATATAAAAATTAAAACTGTTGAAGAATTGTAACCACTATTAGCGTAGTCATTGAAATGTGAACACTTTGTATAAACACTTTAAAAGTTTAAATCATTTTGAACATATGTTGGCTGTATTTGCCGATTTAAATCACTGCAAGTCATGTGATATGATCTAAAATATATAAAAAAATAAAACTGTTTAAGAATTGTAACCACTATTAGCGTAGTTATTGAAATGTGAACACTTTGTATAAACACTTTAAAAGTTTAAATCATTTTGAACATATGTTGGCTGTATTTGCCGATTTAAATCACTGCAAGTCATGCGATATGATCTAAAATATATGAAAATTAAAACTGTTGAAGAATTGTAACCACTATTAGCGTAGTCATTGAAATGTGAACACTTTGTAAAATCACTTTGAAAAATCATAATCACGTTGAACATATGTTGGCTGTATTTGCCGATTTAAAGTTCGTTGAATAGGGCAGTTTCTGTTGATCTTGATGTTTGACGTTGAACTAAGGCCCGATGCAGACTAGCGTTAAAAGGACGCTGTGACGCAGCGTCCCATTGATGCGCGGTTTAGAAGTACACTGTTCTAAAGTGACCCATACACACGTGGTCCCCGGGACGCAGCGTCAGGTAAAGATAGACGGCGGTGACGCAGCGTTATTTTTCTAGTTGCGGGTTCTGTCAAAACGCAGCGTCACCGCTGGCTGCTGCGTTCTGGCACTTCATTGTTGACTGTTGTTCAATTCACACGTGCGTCTATCGGCTTAGTATGGACAGCGAAATCGACGTAGAATTATTTATTGAAGCGATTAAAAAATTCCCAGATGTTTCAAGTGAGGAATGCCTCAGCTAACCCACCTTTCCTCTCTGAGCGTCCAGCAAAGCGACGAAGGGATTTGGAGGATACTATGATATATTTCATGAAGACTACAATCCCTAATGTTCCTGCTCCTAAGCCTAACGATGATAGGTATTTTTTTTAGTCTCTGATTGCAATCGTTAGTACTTTTAATGTTGAACAAAAATTGGATTTTAGGAGTGGAGTTTTGGACTTTGCCAAGAAAATAAGACTGTCTGTTATTCATACCGCAACCCATACACAGCACAATGTTCCTCAGGAGCAGCATTTTCCTTCCCAAAACCAGCCACGTGTACCCTGGCAGTATCCTCTCTGTTCAATGTTCTCCTGCGATGAGCAACATTTCAACACACTCACTAGAAGACTCCACCGAGTCTGCAGACTTGTTTCAGTTTCCTTAGACCTAATTGTTGTTCATGTAAGTGCAGTGTAATTGTATTAATTTTTGTAATGTTTCAGTGATAGATTATGTATTCAAATGCTAGATAGCTAATCAATATCGTTGTTTGTCAGTTATTTAAGTCTTCCCTAAAGTTCACTTTTATACTTTTAAAACTTAGAAAATATAACCTAATAATACCAAACTAAACATATTTCATTTTCAATATCAATATACTTTGAATGAGTGAACTTGCCTTAAAATTTACATTTCTAAGGGAGGGATTGAGAGTCTCATCACAGTATCTTCACTTTTGATCAGGTCACTTATCTTACATGTCAGTTCATCAAATGATTTAATACTCATTCGAAAATAATTGAAGAATTTTGTATCATCTTCTCTCAATTCTGCGAACATTGTCGTAAAAGTACGTTGAAGGAATCGTTTGGCAACCAATGGATGTTCCCAAAACCGCCTCTCTGTGCGCTTCAACTAGTTTTTGTAAACTAAATACGCAAAAACAGCACGTTTTCTTCTGTACACTTCCATCATGGATCTCTGAAAGATTCCAAAAGTCGGAACAATATGCGTCATTATGACGCTACGTGTGGACGGGTGGACACAGGGACGCAGCGTCAACCAATGGACGCGCGTCTTTAAGACGCTAGTCTGCATCGGGCCTAAAGCGCAGTGTTGCTTTGTCACCAACATGTTTATATTTTGTTATAATGCGTGTTGTTAAGACGTTTCATCCAATTTCACATCTGAAGATGATACACATGTATCGAAAACGTTAATGAAAATGTATTTATTTTATGATAAGGAAAGGCGGTTTTGTACACATATAATTATAGTCAAACATTAATAGCTTATCGGCAAACTTCAACATGAAATTGTTATGTTTTATGTTTCTTAGAAATGCAAATTTATTTGAGAATTTTATTGTATTCTTTTTGTATTTATTTATATAACCATAGGTAATATAATTATAACAGAACCAGAACATTTTGTAACTAAGATACTGTTCTATTTTGTTTTGTTTTTTTGTCTCATTTAAACATTTATAATGTAATTTATTTCAATGATGTATGTTATTCAAAGTTACGAAATCTTTCCACGCCGACCAAATGCTATTTCGAGAATGATAAGCGAGACTCGAAGCGCACGAGAATGACGAGACGAGACTCGAAAGACAAATGCAACGAACACAGCGAGCGAGAGCGGCAGTTAGTTCTGTTCATCTCTAACACATACATTATATGAGAAAAATATGTTGTTACAACATTTTAACTGTTGATGTAACGTACGGATTTTACTGTTGCGTCATATCTTGGTTTTTCATTCCTACGTCGTTTTACTAAAATCACATCAATATGTACGTACATACTCGTAGTACACATTGTTTCGCCACTGATGTCAATAAACGTGCGGGTGTGTGTTTTTGTGCAGAGAGCAAATCACACCTATAGCGTCAATGAATAGCAACCGATCTAACTTCTGAACAAAAAGGCAATCTTTTGCCCGACATACCAAAAACAAGCGTGTTTTCAGTACTTTTAAACTATTTTGTAGATAGAAATTACAATTTGCTTTTATTTCACCCCCCCCCCCATCGTAGTTTTAAAATGTGTGTTCGTATTCGAAAGCTCTTTCATATCTATAGTTAAAACAAGAGGACGAAACTGTTCAGTTTTAAGCTTTTCTGTAAAAATCTGTTATCCTAACGCAGTACATTAATCTATAGATGCGATAAAAGACATACATTTCTGTATATGTCCTGAATACAGTAGCTGCGTACAGCTAGTGATAGCTGTAAATACAAAACTATCTTTAAAAGCAAATGCTGGATAATTTTCGACGCTGGATCTTGAACTCATTTCGCTGGCATTATCACCTTATCATATCATTCAGACCCTAGATAACCACAAATGTAACTAGTTGCAGGAAGGGGGACCTAAAGTCGGATTTTTTTTCTGGTTTCTAGGAGGACATACTGAGCTTTAAAAAAATCACGGTTCTAGGTGCTATAGTTTTTAATATATATATATATATATATATATATATAATAATGATAATAATAATAATATTAAACTGCCCCCCATTGAAGATAGCCCTTACGGACTCAGTATATCCTCAAAAAAAATTATCTATACTAATAATAAATCTGTAGCCGAAATTTTTCTGGTAATTTTCGATTTTCCAAAAATAATTGGTCCTAACATACATAATTAACCACCCTGAAACCGAAAATCGCATTTTTGAAATTTTTGTTTGTATGTCTGTCTGTCTGTATGTTTGTTACCTTTTCACGCGATAATGGCTGAACGGATTTCGATGAAAATTGGAATATAAATTAAGTTCGTTGTAACTTAGATTTTAGGCTATATGGCATTCAAAATACATTATTTAAAAGGAGGGTTATAAGGGGGCCTGAATTAAATAAATCGAAATATCTCGCTTATTATTGATTTTTGTGACAAATGTTACATAGAAAAGTTTCTTTAAAAATAATTTGCGATAAGTTTTATTCTATGCAAAATTTTGATAGGACTGATATTTAATGAGATAAATGACTTTTAAAATTAAAATAACTGCCATCTAAGGCCGTGTAATGAATTAAAAAACAAATGACTTCGTCTATAAGGGGCCTTGGACAGCAACAATCGAAAGCTATGAAAGATAGCCTACAGATAATGTTTCTGCGTTTGTATGAAGTAATATCGGAAGCTAAATTAACCGATTTGTATAATTAATTATTAATTCACCATTGGAAAGTGTAGTTTCTCTAGATGGACATAATGCTATAATGTTATCACAGTAAGTTCTGAGTGAATCGAGGACAGGTAAGATTAAAATAGATTCTTATGCACAGAAAACCTGATAGGCTATTCTGTATATTCGTTTCCTGTATTTCCTAAACTAATTTTTATGACCAAATGAGTGGTCTCTGGATCAAAATGATCGCATTTTAATTTTTTAATTCAATTTAAATTAAGTAACATAATAAACGATTTATCCTTCTATCAAACACGAATGTTCCCTGGATCAAATGTCCTATTTTAATTATATAATTACTTTATATTTATTTCTAATGGGTGCAGCGGAGCGCACTGGGTACGGCTAGTTATACATATGTAAACATAGATATTAAATTTTAAAGAAGGGAAACAAAGAAAAAGGCGTGAAAAATTAGAATTGCAATTAATGTGGCACCATATGATTAATTAGGATTTGGCAGGATTTTTTTAACACAATTATCACAATGTCAACCCTCAGAGATGTTGGCAGAGCAAACTGCCGTCGAAATTCTTCGAAAAAAGCTGGTATAGTCCCTCGAGCACCTATGAGCAAGCCGAATACCTCAACGTGAATTAAGGCACATTTCAGCTTGAAATAGTTGACTGTAGGCTCATAGATCGACTTCTTCTCAAGGTGGACCTCGGCTGACTGAATGTTTGTTTATATTACAGTATGTACTTTTCGAGAAAAATGTAATTAAAATTTTCATTATTTTTTTCTTAGGAACTATAAGAAAGATTTAGGTATTACAAAGCACTGCGTAAACTACATCTCAGTTTAGCACATAAACAAGCCTACAGATAGCGCAATATGTCAAAATATAGAAATTCAGTTTGTACACAGCAAATTCCTTATTTTGTTCTCCTGTAAAATTTACTTTACGACTTTAGGTCCCTTTTCGCGCAACGAGTCACAAATGTTGATAAAGCGTCGCAAAATAAACCACTAAAAAAACCACAACCGTGGGCAGCAACGGATCAGGAATACCTGAACTAGGTGGTAACAGTAGCGGCGATGTTTCCTATTCAAAAATATTAAAACATCTTACAGATATTATCGAAATGGCAAATAAAAGTATTGTACTACTACTTACTTGCTTTTAAGGAACCCGGAGGTTCATTGCCGCCCTCACACAAGCCCGCCATTGGTCCCTATCCTGACCAAGATTAATCCAGTCTCTACCGTCATATCCCACCTCCCTCAAATCCATTTTAATATTATCTTCCCATCTACGTCTCTGCCTCCCCAAAGATCTTCTTCCCTCCGGCCTTCCAACTAACACTCTATATGCATTTCTGGATTCGCCCATGCATGCTACATGCTCTGCCCATCTCAAACGTCTGGATTTAATGTTCCTAATTATGTCAGGTGAATAATACAATGCGTGCAGTTCTGTGTTGTGTAACGTTCTCCATTCTCCTGTAACTTCATCCCTCTCAGCCCCAAATATTTTCCTAAGCACCTTATTCTCAAACACCCTTATCCTATGTTCCTCTCTCAAAGTGAGGATCCAAGTTTCACAACCATAAAGAACAACCGGTAATATAACTGTTTTATAAATTCTGACTTTCAGATTTTTTGACAGGAGACTGGATGATAAAAGCTTCTGAACCGAATGATAACAGGCATTTCCTATATTTATTCTAGTATTGTAGAAAAACAGACAACAGGCAACAGACAGGGTTTGGAATTGAATGGGTTACATCAGCTTTTTGTCTATGCGGATGACGTGAATATGTTAGGAGAAAATCCACAAACGATTAGGGAAAACACGGGAATTTTACTTGAAGCAAGTAAAGCGATCGGTTTGGATGTAAATCCCGAAAAGACAAAGTATATGATTATGTCTCGTGACCAAAATAATGTACGAAATGGAAATATAAAAATTGGAGATTTATCCTTCGAAGAGGTGGAAAAATTAAAATATCTCGGAGCAACAGTAACAAATATAAATGACACTTGGGAGGAAATTAAATGCAGAATAAATATGGGAAATGCGTGTTATTATTCGGTTGAGAAGCTTTTGTCATCTAGTATACTGTCAAAAAATCTGAAAGTTAGAATTTATAAAACAGTTATATTACCGGTTGTTCTTTATGGTTGTGAAACTTGGACTCTCACTTTGAGAGAGGAACAGAGATTAAGGATGTTTGAGATTAAGGATGTTTGAGAATAAGGTTCTTAGGAAAATATTTGGGGCTAAGAGGGATGGATTAAGTTACAGGAGAATGGAGAACGTTGCACAACGCAGAACTGCACGCATTGTATTCTTCACCTGACATAATTAGGAACATTAAATCCAGACCTTTGAGATGGGCAGGGCATGTAGCACGTATGGGCGAATCCAGAAATGTATATAGAGTGTTAGTTGGGAGACCGGAGGGAAAAAGACCTTTGGGGGGCCGAGACGTAGATGGGAGGATAATATTAAAATGGATTTGAGGGAGGTGGGATATGATGGTAGGGACTGGTTTAATCTTGCTCAGGATAGGGATCGATGGCGGGCTTATGTGAGGGCGGCAATGAACCTCCGGGTTCCTTAACAGTCATTTGTAAGTAAGTAAGTATTGTAGAAAAAATAATTATTTGTATTCACAAAGATTCAAAGGTGTTTAATCATAATTTTAATACATATTTCTCCATTCTCACCCGTAACAACGGTCTGGATTTAATTGTAATATTTCTCAATAAAAAAAAGTAACGAGAATATTATGTAAGGCGAAGTCTACCGTTGCCCTAGGCAACAGCCCTCAACTGTTTCTAAAGGTGGCGTTAATTACGTCTCCACATACAGGGGACGCGTTTTGCAAAACCTCAAGGGCCGTATTCATTTTAATTACTCTGAAATGAACTAGTCTAAAATAATACACCGAGAAGTTCTGACCGACAGGGGTAAAAAGAAACTTCTGCATGGTATGCCGTTTTTAATACCACTTTATCACCCCGTGTGGTTATTTACAGTTGCGGCAATATGTGGTGCTGAAAGCATAGATCTCTTCATGAACCATAAACTGCAGGGCATGATGCATAGCCACCAAGGGGAGCTCTCTACCTTATAATTATAGAGATAAATGTAAATTATTCAACAGGAAGATAAATATCTCATTCACTTTAGAGAATGAGTTTTTTTACGTGTTATGTAAACATATGAACTTTCTGAAATTACATCTTCCATTTCGTAAGATATGTGTGTATGCAGGTAAAGCTATAATTATTTTATAAAATATGACCCATTAAAAACTTCATTCTTTTGAAACTTATTCAATGGCTAATTTTCCTACAAGACTACTCATTTCTCAGTATATAAGAACAGTTTATTTAAGCGTTTCTGCAATGGTCAATAGTATGCACTGATGAGTTTTCTATAGTTTGAGCAAAAATTTAATTAGAATTACAATTATGCTATATGTTTTTGAGTCTTTTAATTTGTGGGCAGAGAGAGACTGGGATAGAAGACAAAAGGCGAGCCACCCCACTTATTACATATATTGCTCCGTCGATTTAGTAGAATGCGTTTGAGTCTACAGAAAGGAGAAAACAGTACAGCCACAGTATAGTATATACAGTCACGAAGCTTCAGTTGTGAGGGTGCTAGGAACAATAGACTGTGCCGGTACTATTTCGCATTGTCTGTAATGAGGCGATATTAGCGATCCTAGTGGTTAGCAACTATCTATGGATGCATATTTACTACGTATTGATCTTCGTGACTGTAGATACTAGACTGTGGTACAGCGTGGTCTGTTGTTGTGACGAGAATCTAAGCCCCCGCATACCGGTAAGATATCAATCACAATACGTTCACGCACGCGTAAGTATTTTTGGCAAAGTAAATATTATTCAACTCCTAGAAAACGGCTCAGTATTAAGGGCATTGCTGGAGAGTTTAACCTCCTGAGTTCTGAGACATTTTGTTCTTTTACTTTTACAGTTCAATATAATTCTACACTTAAAAAAAGTCGCTCACATGAGAAAAAATGCTGAAAAAATTCTACAAGTTACAGTTAGGGCTCAAATGCATGTATATTATACTAAACTTCGGGTCTCTACAATCTTGGAAGCGCTTTGGCTTCTCCTTTTGGATTTTTTTTAACATGAATAGTAGAAAGACGTCAAGATTCTCGTGACGTAGGGTCATCATGACATGGGACCTCGTAAGATAATACAAGATAACACACTGACAACAGCCAAACATCCATGTTCTAGGCGGGATTCTAACTCGCGACCGTTGTTTTCATGTAACAATAAACTGTGAACCCTAGTCACTGTGGTACATCGCGGCCGACAAAAATTGAACTAACACTTACTTATTTACTTACTTACTTACTGGCTTTTAAGGAACCCGGAGGTTCATTGCCGCCCTCACATAAGCCCGCCATTGGTCCCTATCCTAAGCAAGATTAATCCAGTCTCTACCATCATATCCCACCTCCCTCAAATCTATTTTAATATTATCTTCCCATCTACGTCTCGGCCTCCCCAAAGGTCTTTTCCCCTCTGGCCTCCCAACTAACATTCTATATGCATTTCTTGATTCGCCCATACGTGTTACATGCCCTGCCCATCTCAAACGTCTGGATTTAATGTTCCTAATTATGTCAGGTGAAGGATAAAATGCGTGCAGCTCTGCCTTGTGTAACTTCATCCATTCTCCTGTAACTTCATCCCTCTTAGCCCCAAATATTTTCCTAAGAACGTTATTCTCAAAAACTCTCAATCTCTGTTCCTGTCTCAAAGTGAGAGTCCAAGTTTCACAGCCATAAAGAACAACCGGTAATATAACTGTTTTATAAATTCTAACTTTCAGATTTTTTGACAGCAGACTAGATGATAAAAGCTTCTCAACCGAATAATAACACGCATTTCCCATATTTATTCTGCGTTTAATTTCCTCCCGAGTGTCATTTATATTTGTTACTGTTGCTCCAAGATATTTGAACTTCTCCACCTCTTTAAAAAATAAATTTCCAATTTTTATATTTCCATTTCGTACAATATTCTCGTCACGAGACATAATCATATACTTTGTCTTTTCGGGATCTACTACCAAACCTATATCTTTACTTGCTTCCAGTAAAATTCCCGTGTTTTCTCTAATCGTTTGTAGATTTTCTGCTAACATATTCTCGTCATCCGCATAGACAAGCAGCTGATGTAACCCGTTCAATTCCAAACCCTCTCTGTTATCCTGGACTTTCCTAATGGCATATTCTAGAGCAAAGTTAAAAAGAAAAGGTGTTAGTGCATCTCCTTGCTTTAGCCCACAGTGAATTGGAAACGCATCTGACAGAAACTGACCTATACGAACTCTGCTGTACGTTTCACGGAGACAAATTTTAATTAATCGAACTAGTTTCTTGGAAATACCAAATTCAATAAGAATATCATATGAAACTTCTCTCTTAACAGAGTCATATGCCTACCAGAAACAAAATGTAACAATAAACTGTGAACCTTAGTCACTGTGGTACATCGCGGCCGACAAAAATTAAACTAACACCACCGAAACAAAATAAAAATAACTATTAGGCCTACTAAAAGTATCTACTTTAATAAAATCTATAGGAGTATTACCAAAAATAAATTTAGTATTTTCCTGTGTTTGGTTTCAGTAGTAACATTTCCTACTACACTTCCTGCACCCAGAAAAAAAAAACTTTTTAATCGGTGCAGAATGTTTCACTCGTAGCAGCACGACACTAATGCTGCAAACAGGGCCGCAAGTTGTTTAAAATGTTGTAGCAATGGAGTGCACAAGCCAGAGGCGAGCGAGATTTTGCAGAGGCTTAACCCTGCGGTACGCCCAGACTTAGCCTTAAAACTCCGAGTGCGTACAAAGAGCATTTTGTAATTTGTGGCGGCTCGGAACAAAGCCTCTGTAAATGCCTCTTTTACGACACTTCCCCGCGGTTTGGATCCACCTCGCACAACACGCTGCGATCCAGACAAGACGCAAACTGATTTAGTGTATTTCTTTTCTTGCAAAATCTGTTCAGTTCTGAACCACACGACAAGGTTTCAAATGAGATTAGAGAACAGTGGGTTAAACTGCACTGCACGTTTGCTTTTGCTGTAGGATTAAATTTATGATTGCAATGTATCGACAAGAACTACTATGACAGCTGATCTTCCCCGAAAGCTTCGTGCTATCATCCCACGTATTTGGGTTTTATCCCTAGTGTTGATTGAAATTATAGCTACTTGAATCGTGAATTGCATAAATCCTGCAGGGCCATTTGATTACATTTTTCAGGAGGCACAAAAAACCTTATCATCTTCAATAGCGTTTGGTATTTTGAAGTGCTTATTTTTTTTTATTAAAGCATAATAATACGTTCTAGTGTTTGACATACATTGACTTTAATTTTTCTCTTATAAAGCATGATGATAGAGTTATTCCGATAGTCAATATCTATACTAATAATAAATCTGTAGCCGAAATTTTTCTGGTAATTTTCGATTTTCCAAAAATAATTGGTCCTAACATATATAACTAACCGCCCTGAAACCGAAAATCGCTTTTTGAAATTCTTGTTTCTGTGTCTGTCTGCCTGTGTGTTTGTTACCTTTTCACGTGATAATGGCTGAACCGATTTATAAGAAAATTGGAATATAAATTAAGTTCGTTGTAACTTAGAATTTAGGCTATATGTCATTCAAAATATTTTATTTAAAAGGGCGGTTATAAGGGGGCTTGAATTAAATAAATCGAAATATCTCCCTTATTATTAATTTTCATGAAAAATATTATATAACAAAAGTTTCTTTAAAAATAATTTCCGATAAGTTTTATTCCATGCAAAATTTTGATAGGACTGATATTTAATGAGATAAATGAGTTTCAAAATTACAATAACAACGCCATCTAAGGCGGTGTAATGAAATAAAAAACAAATGACTTCGTCTATAAGGGGCCTTGGACAACAACAATCGAAAGCTATGAAACATAGCCTACAGAGAATGTTTCTGTGTTTGTATGAAGTAATATCGGAAGCTAAATTAACCGATTTGTATAATTAATTATTAATTCACCATTGCAAAGTGTAGTTTCTCTAGATGGACATAATGCTATAATGTTATTACAGTAACTTCTGAGTGAATCGAGGACAGGTAAGTTTAAAATAGCTTCTTATGCACAGAAAACTTGATAGGCATTCGTTTCCTGTATTTCCTAAAATAATTTTTATGACTGGATCAAAATGATCGCATTTTAATTTTTTTTAATACTTTTCAAATTAAGTAACATAATAAGCTATTTATCCTTCTATCAAACACGAATGTTCCCTGGATCAAATGTCCCATTTTAATTATGTAATTAGTTACTTTATATTTATTTCTAATGGGTGCAGCGGAGCGCACGGGTACGGCTAGTTTGTAATATAATCTAATAATATTTTATTTAAAGTTCAGTCTAATTGACATATCACAGTTAAAATCAATAACACTTGCAAATGTGAATGATCATTGCATATTATAAAATTGAAATACAAACGTTTTCGTCCTTGGGCATCATCAGGCATTTGACTCACAATATCTTATACAATTTTCCATATCTTTGCTGTGAAATGCGTACTAAATAATTGCAATTTACAATCTTATATTTATATATATATATATATATATATATATATATATATATATATTAATAAACAACTATTTACATGGTTAACTCTAGGATAAATAACAATCTGAAATTTAAATGAGTACAGGTATGAAAATTATATATGATAAAATTGTGACTAAAATGTTGTGTAGATCTCATGTTTCAAATTATAAAATTGTGATCATTAAAACAACATGATGAAAACCATATCATTCCTCTTCAACTTCATAATAGGCCAAATACACTTCCATCTATTAAACAATTTTTATCTGAAGAAGTTGGAGAAGAATAATTTGTTATCTTATTAAATGTATATTTCCATGAACAAATTGAAAAAAATACATAAACATACAAAAAAAATGCAAAATTGTGTGGATAGGATATTTACTTCTTCAAATTCATTTAATCCTACAAAAAATAAAGATAAGCAAACTTTTTTTTTAGTTTCTAAAAAATTTCACATGTCCTGGATTTGTTGTGTTCCTGCTATTTCCTGCAATGCACTGTAACTTGTTCCTACTATGAATTTTTTTTAATATCTGCTTATTTACAATCTTATCTTTTAAGAACATTCAATAAATATGATGAAATATAAGTAACCTGAGACTAAAGGCTAACTGTTCTACTACTTTAGTTCAGGGAACTTACTCCGCGTATTATATCGAACTAGGTAAACATTGAATTTTTCCTATATCGACGGAGCAGTGCTAGAGTCTCCCGCTTGGACCACATTAAAAATGAAGAAATTAGGCAAAGAATGGATGCTGAAGAGACAGTGTTAAATAGAATAGAAAATAAGATTTTGAAGTGGTTTGGTCACCTGATGAGAAAGGGCGAAGACAGACGGCCTAAACAAATTTACCAGTGGAAACCTCCAGGAAGAAGAGGAAGAGGTAGACCAAAAAGAACTTTGGACAGCGAAGTAATGGAGGTCATGCACAAGAGGGGGTTGAGGACTGAAGACGCACAAGACAGAAGGCTTTGGAGGATTGGGACAGGAAGACGGCAGCAGCTATAGAATCCTAAATATTAAAAAAAGTAATAATAATTGCAGTAGTTGTAGTGCAAATACGATTTTTTAAGTAGGCTACACAAGCCATTTTGAACTTAATTAGCTATGAATAAGACTAGGTAGAGCGACAGTGTTTTTTAATAAATTAAAAACAAAAAATAGATAAATACAAAAATAAAAAGTTTAAAAAATTAAATCAAATATAGCTTGAGAGAGTACTAAACGTAAAACACAAAAGTTGAGCTGTAATAAGCAATTATATCTTCATGGTTGTAGTTATGCCAGTACAGCGGCAAGGTAGGAAAAACTTGATAACTTCCTCTAACGTTCTTGTTTTTCATTACAAAATGAACGTTCGCCTGGGAGAAGTTTTTATTATAAAACAGTCAGTTTATACGATAAAAATCAACGAATATTTCAAACTTTGTAAAAGCATAGAGCTAAATGCCCTGTAAGTTAATGCATGCATAGCTGGTGGTAAAAATTAATTCAGTGTTGTTAGAGAGTGGATGGTTTATGAGCCTAAATCCCTATTACGCGTGTCTGTATCGTAACAGATAACACATTCTGCAACGTGCTTGCATTAACGTGTGTGTTTTACTGACCACACAAACAGGACCGCGCAAAAAAGAAATATCTGCGATAAATCTGCTTTAGCGGTAACATAAGTCAAGATCACACGATACAGCGGTAATGAATTAATACATGCGATAAACTATGGGCTGGCTGAAATTAAAAGCATTTGGCTTCGAAATCAATGGACACAGCTCACTTCGAAGTTTCTAAAATTGCGGAACGTGACAAAAAAATGTAAGGGTAGAATATGATGTTGCATGCTACAAAACCAGTGAAACCAGATTCGAATGTAAAATCCGGTCAAGGAAAATGAACTTCTCAAGACAGCCTTCTTCTAAAGCAAAGTGAAACTAAGAAACACGCTTTATAGATATTCAAGTAAAAGAACTTCGTCTCTAATTTGATATTGATACTATTTGTCAGCCAACTTTACAATTAGTAGTTATGGTGAACCTTCACATTTCTGCTTTTCGATCCACCATCCCTTTACATATACCACACTTTTATGTTAATATATTCATTTATCAAATATTTCCTGATTACTTCCTATTCTACTGTTTTAACTGAATTTCTATCTATCCTTCCCTATCTATCCTCTTATATTCTCTCTCATACCTAGACTCTCTCCCTTCCATTTCTCGCTTTTCTGTTTAATAGTGCATATTGCTTTTCTTAATAATTTGCATAATTTATTTATTTAGTTTTTATTTTTTTCCATTCCCTTATTCTCAAATCTACTTACTCTTAATCATTCTTTTCCCTTCGGAATATGTATGATAAGAACTTTCTTGTGTTAAATTTTAATGTACCTTGTTAATATGTTTCGACCTATTTTCGGTCATCTTCGGAACTGGTCGTTGTTGGTCTTGGCGCCTCTTGTTTCCTGTGTGGGTGCGTTCGTAGTGTAGAGTCAAAGAGTGTATGTGTTTTGAAATTGAGTTGTGTGTTGAGAATATCGTTAGGGTGTGTTTTCGTGTGTCTGTATATTTCGTATTGTTCTAGTGTGTTGAGTGTCTGGCTTTTTGGTAGGATGTGCAGTATTTCCATGTCTGTGTTGATGTCTCTGTGGGTGTGGTTGGCATTTGTGATGTGTTCTGCATATGTGGAGGTGTTTTGTAATTTTGTTATGGCTGTGCTGTGTTCTTTGTAACGTGTTTGAAATGAAGTGGCACCAAGACCAACAACGACCAGTTCCGAAGATGACCGAAAATAGGTCGAAACATCTTAACAAGGTACGTTAAAATTTAACACAAGAAAGTTCTTATCATACATATTCCGAAGTGATACAGTGTTAAAAGTTGTGTAATCAATATGTACATTCTTTTCCATCTATTTTCTCCTAAATTATTTGTCTACATGTCTATTTTCTCTATTTTACAACACTTACAGAACTTAGTATTTCCCTACTATTCTAGCCTCTATTTATTTACATACTTATCTCTTTCTCATCGTTTCACTCCTAAATTCCTTCTTTCATTGCCTCTTTCCGTAAATTTATATCTATAACACTCCTACAGTAATCTGTTATAGTACCCATGATGCTACTCCCAACCCACAACATTGAATCACATGAAATATCTAATTCACTTAATTACACTTCCAATTTCTCTCTTTTCCACTTCTCATTTGTTCAGATGCTCTTTCAATTTAATTCCCCATTGCTTGTATGTCTATCTTACTACACTCTTACAGTATCTTCTTACACTTAACACTTTCTTGGCTATTCTTATTCTATCACTTTTGCCATCCCTGACTTTCTTGCACTCAATTTTTAGCGTTCTTCTTCCTCGCTAATTCCATCCTCCTCACTATTCTCTCCTCCATTCCGCCATTTAATAACCTCTCAAAAACCCTATCTATTCTGTCCTCACAATCACTAATATCTAGTAGTTGCTTTGTTCCTTTGTCCGTTCTTATCATGTCTTCTATTTAATTTATTTCGATAGTCTTGTCTATGCTCCTGACTTCAACCACTTTCATCTGTTTCCATAGTCCTTCGTCATCAGTATCTTCTATCTGTCTCAAGTTTTGTTTCTCTGCTTTGGTTGTTCTGGTCAGCTGTTTCGTTTTTGTAGTCGGACTCAGGTACCAACATTGTACAGTAGTGGCAAAAAAAAAAAAAAAAAAACCGGACCGACTCTTGAAGCCGATTTCAGAGCCCTGTTCACTCCAGAGCACGATAGACTGGTAATCAAGACTTTTGTGGTTCGAATCCTGCTTGAGAAGGAAATTTTTTTTGTTCCTTATTCAAATTTATTCCCAATACTTTTCGATTGCAGCGATATGTTACTACTTAATTAACTTATTATTCCCGGAACATGAATTTTACCAGCAATCGAAAAGTATTAGGAATAAATTTGAATAAGGAACAGAAAAAAAAAGAAATTCTAGAAATTCCACTTCACACATAATCTCTGTATTCCTCATCTTTCACTGTTGCTACCTCTCGTCACTGGAACTCTCTGCCGCCTGAAGTCAAGGGCTGCCGAACATTGAAATCTTTCAAATCCAAGTTAGAAAATTATCCTATGACGAGTTGCCAAATTAATTTACTATTATGACAAGTGTTGTATTGCATGTTTCCACGTATTCACATTTTTTGTATGTTCTAGTGATATTTAACTTATTTTATATTTTTGTTTTCATATTTTCCGATAACGGTATATCTCTAATGTGATAAGTTGAGCTATATATAATCATAATTTTCCTTACTGTGTGTACTTAAAAATAATGTATTCATTGTATGCTTTGTACTGCACTATTTTATTACCACTGTTAGTATTATTATTACTATTATTATTATTATTATTATTATTATTATTATCATCAATAATTGTCTTATTTTTTTATACTTTGTATGGCTCATTTATTTTTGACCTGCAGTTCACATTTTATTATGCTTTTTCCTGTGGTTGAATGAATGAGTGAATGAGTGGGGGAAGTGGGAGGAGAAACTTTAAAGGTACGTGAAAACACGTCCTTGCAAGGGGGGAGTTGGGGCTGTGAAAAACTGAATATGTGAGCTCCAAGCCTCTTGGCCACTTGTCTCACCTCGGGTTTCGCCGCCCCAGTGAAGGAGCGCTAGAAATTTCTAGTGGGTAAGCCGAAAATGGACGTAACTGATTAGCTACAACATACGGGGGGGAGGAGGGGCAGAAGTACAGCGACCAAGGAGAGACGCGATGGTACCAACTAGGAGGAGTGATAGAAGTCTAGGCACGAAACGGTAATAGCCAGTTTGGCTGTTTGAAGATTCGAACGCGTAGGGATTAATCTTAACGGCAATAGCCAATTGGCTCTTTGATGACTCCATTGATCTGTACAAGGGGACGATTGAATTCTGTTAGGGCCCGAGTTCGATGTGAATAATCATTAATTTTGAGCCGTCACCAATGTCTGGGGAAGTGAATGCAGGTCCGTGGCCCATTTCTTTTAGGGCTCATCCCGACATTTGTCTTAACGCCTTAGGAAAACCACGGAAAAACCTTAGGCAGGATGATGCTTTTTCCTTTCTCTCTGTATGTTATATATTATGTCTGATTTCTTCTTACTTGTTGTTTACATTTTATTATTATTATCTTATTCAGTTTTGTGTGTAAAATTGTAGTGTACTTTGTAAATTTGTAGTGTTTTTGTAACGCAGTTTTTACTCCTGGTTGTGTTAGAGAAGGCCGTATGGCCTTAACTCTGCCAGGTTAAATAAATCATTATTATTATTATTATTATTATTATTATTATTATTATTATTATTATTATTATTATTAATTACCAGTCTATCGTGCTCTGGAGTGAACAAGGCTCTGAAATCAGCTACAAGGGTTGGTCCGGTTTTTTTGCCACTACTGTACATCTCACTAATTTGATATATAACAAGACACAGGAAAGAAATGTGATAGAAAATTGTAAGTTACGCCATATCGAATTCATTGAAATAGTTAACGAGCTGCGAGATATAACTTATGAGAGCTACTTGTCTCAATCCGCATATTTGTAGTTACACTGAAGGAATTTTAATTTTGCTGCAAGAGTGGTAGGAAGGCGAACGTACGAGTTTATAAAAATTCGCCAACCATTTATGTCTAGTTCGAAATCCTACAGCCATCAATACATTTCAATGGTAGTTCTGTTTTTCCTCCCCCTTTAATCTATCTTCCATAACAATCTTAATTTTCTCTTCTGCGATGTTGTCTTAGCTACCTCAGGCTTATACTAACCCCAACCTTCGCTTTGTCCACCACAAATACAAATCCATCATTGCCGAGATTCGAACTCGAGCCCGCGGTCGTCGTAAGCCAGCTCTCCGCCAACTGAAATACCGAAACTATTCACATACATTCGTTCATTACTTCCTTAGCGATGAGCGAAGAACTATTCACTCTCTCACTTTACTCTTCAATATTCTTCAAACCTCTAACCCTAGCTAACTAGCTTCTCGTTTTCAACATTTGTCCTCATATCACGAAATAGATACTCGCTCACAACACCATATCACACTCTCCATTCCTAAACACAGAACATCCTCCTACTCTTCATCTTTCACAGTCCGTGCAGATCATTTCTGGAACTCTCTACCACAACATGTCAGACACTGTCGGGCATTGTCTAGTTTCAAAAATAAACTAAAACTGCACTTTTTGAATTAGATTCCTTTCAGTTATAAGCCCTTTTCTCTGCCATAGTTTTGTAAAAATATAGGCTACATATTTCTTTTTCCTTCCTTTCTCCTTTTTGTTCTCTTTATCAGTCGATGAATTTATTATCATAGCCTTTTTATTGTGTATTTTATTTAATTTTCGTATTTCTCTTCTTTCTTATTATTATTTTATTACATTCCATTTTGATATATTCTTCCTTACGTTTTTCCATATTAACCATTTGTATTAAATGAGTTGCTTTCACTATATTCCAATGTATTTTACTTACTTTTTTTCTATTATGGTATTATTTTCATGTTGTTTAGTGTCGATTTTATTATGCTATTATTATTTTTTTTGTAATATGCTAGTATTCTGTTCTTTAACTTTTTGTTAAATTTTAACTGCTTGTATACTTTGTGACCTGGTAGAGTGTAAGAGAAGGCCCTATGGCCTTAACTCTGCCAGTATAAATAAAGAATTATTATTATTATTATTATTATTATTATTATTATTATTATTATTATTATTAGCAGGAGAAACTGTACATAAGAAAGGAATAAAGGATCCTGGAAGTATTTTATAAAACGGACAATACAGAGAAGTACACCAATGTATGTCTGGTTTAAGGTTCCCATTTTAGGAAAACAAAGTTGATGTCTTAAAAATAACTTAGAGAGAGAAATAAAAACTCTTTTCTATAACGGAGGTGTCGCATAATCAACATTCCTTAGAACCGGAATGTCTTGGTCTTTCATGTCATATGCTGGTTCATGTATTCCCGTTCTGGTATTAACGTCAAGCTGTTATAATTATGCCTCCTATTATCCTTTGGAATTTAAACGGGAAAGTGAAAGGACGGGGAATTTCATATGAAAAGGCATTCCACTTCTCGTCATATCATACATTACCCAGATGCACAATTATTAATCTACATCAGACAGACGCGTCAGCATCATGAGGCGAAGAAAATTGAATGGAAGAATTTCTTGAATTGAAATATCATGTTCTTCTGCTCAGCAATGTTTTTACTCTCAGACTGCCTATATAAAAAGTGTCTTCTTGTGAGCTGATTCTGTGTTTGAAACCATGTTTCCTTTTCATGCAATAAACTAAGGATTGCCATTGTTCTATACCTCTTGGTAGCTTGATTCGAGTCTTCTTCCTCGCTTAATGTGTTAAGATTTTCAGCAATCAAGTATACAATTTCTGATTGCTGTGAAGAAGACACTTATTTCCACAACCTTGTGATAAGATTTTATAGAACATTCTTTGTGAATTTGGTATTCCCAAGAAACTAGTTCGATTAATTAAAATGTGCCTCAATGAAACTTACAGTAGAGTCCGTATAGGCCAGGTTCTGTCTCATGCATTTCCAATTCACTCCGGGATAAAGCGAGGAGATGCACTGACATCTTTAATTTTTAACTTTGCTCTAGATTATTTTATTAGGAAAGTTCAGGATAACAGACAGAGTTTGGAATTGAACGGGTTACATCAGCTTCTTGTCTATGCGGATGACGTGAATATGTTACGAGAAAATTCACAAACGATTAGAGAAAACACGAAAATTTTACTTGAAGCAAGTAAAGCGATAGGTTTGGAAGTAAACCTCGAAAAGACTAAGTATATGATTATGTCTCGTGACCAGAATATTCTACGAAATGGAAATATAAAAAATTGGAGATTTATCTTTCGAAGAGGTGGAAAAATTCAAATATCTTGGAGCAACAGTAACAAATATAGGCTAAATGATACTCGGGAGGAAATTAAACACAGAATAAATATGGGAAATGCGTGTTTTTATTCGGTTGAGAAGTTTTTGTCATCTACTCTGCTGTCAAAAAATCTGAAAGTTAGAATTTATAAAACAGTTATATTACCGGTTCTGTATAGTTGTGAAACATGGACTCTCACTTTGAGAGGGGAACAGAGATTGAATGTTTGAAAATAAGGCTCTTAGGAAAATATTTGGAGCTAAAAGGGATGAAGTTATAGAAGAATGGAGAAAGTTACACAACACAGATCTGCACGCTTTGTATTGTTCATCTGACATAAAAAGAAACATTAAAACCAGACGTTTGAGATGGGCAGGGCATGTAGCACGTATGGGCGATTCCAGAAATGCATATAGAGTGTTAGTTGAGATACCGGGGGAAAAAAGACCTTTGGGGAGGCCGAGACGTAAATGGAAGGATAATATTGAAATGGATTTGAGGGAGGTGGGATATGATGATGGAGACTGGATTAATCTTGCACAGGATGGGGATCGATGCCGGGCTTATATGAGGGCGGCAATGAACTTCCTGGTTCCTTAAAAGCCATTTGTAAGTAAGTAAATTATGTCAGGTGAAGAATACAATGAGTGCAGTTCTACAGTGTGTAACTTTCTCCAATCCCCTGTAACTTCATCCCTCTTAGCCCCAAATATTTTCCTAAGCACATTATTCTCAATCACCCTTAACCTCTGTTCCTCTCTCAAAGTGAGAGTCCAACTTTCACAACCATACAGAACAACAGGTAATATAACTATTTTATAAATTCTACTTAACAGCTTTTTTGAGAGCGGGCTGGATGATAAAAGCTTCTCAACTGAATAATAACAGGCATTTCCAATATATATATTATTGCTAGTACGTTAGAAATGAAAGCAAATTAATAAATACAATGAAAGATAAACTAGCCCACTCCTGAATGAGTAAGACTCGTACTCAGGAGTGGATTCCAATACAGACAAAAATAAAATTAAAATTGAGACTGAATACAGATTAAATAGTGTTTAATATGTTTAAACCCAAACTATAAATCCAATACAATTCTTTTTTTAATATTTGAGGAGAAAAATTCGCTCTGGCGCCGGGGATCGAACCCGGGTCCTTGGTTCTACTTACCAAGCGCTTTGACCACACTGAGCTACGCCGGAGCGAATTTTTCTCCTCAAATATTAATTGTCACTATAACATATTATTCTGTTGGACCAATTAATAACATCTTTAGTAAACAATTTTTTTTATAAATTTGGTGAGGATTCGTGGTTGAAATATTATTGGAGTAATTCTGCGTTTAATTTCCTCTCGAGTGTCATTTATATTAATTGTTACTGTTGCTCCAAGATATTTGATTTTTTCCACCTCTTCAATGGATAAATTTCCAATTTTTATATTTCCATTTCGTATCATGTGCTGGTCATGAGATATAATCATATACACATATCATTTCTATTCAAAAGAAAAAGTATTTCACCCGATGCGAACAGTTAAGTTTTACGCACGCGACGCCCTGTATCAACACACATTTCAGTGCGTATGCACGGAGTTTAAACAGGTAAGTCTCTCCATAATTGCAACTGGAAAGTTTCTCTTCGCCGTGTTTTATTCATGCGGTAGCGACGTATCCAATACAGAGCGCTGACTGTATTTAAGCTCCAAGCTCGGGATCTGTGCAACGTAGCAGATAAATAAGTCACGAGTCGGTCTGCCTCTTCGGTATGTGGAGTTCTCCCTCAATAATGAATGAGAAGGTCCCTGTAGTTCGTCCGGAATGAGTCATGTGCCAATTGTGGGCGCTGCAATAATTACGCTTTCGCGAGAGGAAGCGACGCAGATATGCACTGCGCTTCCGTTGTACGCTGGCATCGACACTCTGCAGCTGCACTGACACTTCTTTCAGATAAGTCCTTCACTTTAACTACGTAATCAACTTTTCACTACTTTCATAATCCACGGCTTCTTCCTCTGTCCCTTTCCCTCCACTTCATTTGCATGTCACTCATTTTTATTATACACAGTTCTTTCCGTAGCAACCTTTCCTCCCTTTCTTCTAGGCAACACTTCATTATTTCCTGTTATCTTTATGTATTTCTTTTCTTCTTCCGTTTTTCCCTTCCGCCTTTATATTTCCATCTTATTACTTCCTCTATGTATTACATTTTTTTGGTTTTCATTTACGCTTTCTATTTCAATAGCTCAAAAATATTCAATAGAAATATCCATTAACAAAACAAAAATAATGGCCTTTTGTGGTAAATACCCAATACCAAGCAAAATTTGTTTAAATAACATAATTTTGAAAAGAGTTAATGAGTTTAATTATTTAAGGTATAATAGTAATATACGTTACAAGAGCGGTATTGCTAATCCTCTTATTGCTAAATGAAATTATTGTAAAAGTGTTATAATATATTCATTTTCCCATGATACAGTAAAATGAAAGTCAAGGATATCTAGAGAGATAAGCCAGTCAATTAATATTTTTATTTTCATGCAATGTGCATTCACATAGTTGAGGTAAATGTATTTAATTCAAATTATTGTAAAAATGTTACGGTACGCGTGATTATGTAATAAGCACCGGCTGCTGGACCCCGGACTCATTTCACCGGCATTATCATCTTCATCTCATTCAGACGCTAAATAACCTGAGATGTTGATAAAGCGTCGTGAAATAACCTACTAATAATCCGTGGCGCTACAGCCCATGAAGGGCCAAGACCTACCAGCCGGCTGCTGGCCTCACGCCCACATGCCGAAGCAGAGGTGGACGATCATCCAACCAGAATGGAGGTATCGTGTGGTTAGCACGATGAGCCCCCCAGCCGTTATAGCTGGTTTGCGTAACCGGATTTCGCTACCTATCGTAGCTCCCCAAGTGCATCACATGCTGGGTGGGCATCGGTCCCATACACTGGCCGAAATTTCATGAGAAAATTTCTTCCCCCATGAGGACTCGAACTAGCGCGCATTCCGTAACGCGAGTCCTAGGCAGGATGCCTTAGACCGCGACGCCACGGCGCGGGACGAAATAACCTACTAAAATAAAATAAAAATTAGCACCGGCGAATCCGGCACCTTCCAACAATAGAGTTCCTGGGCACATATTTTCCCGTTAGAGTGCAAAGGGACTCACAATATGCTCATAAGCAAATTTTCAAAATTTAATTAAAACGTTTGTACTCGTATAGATTATTTGGTAAGGTGAGCCTGTGTGCTCTGGACCCCTATTGCTGGAAAATTCTCTGGCCGATGCTTACTACATAATTACCATGTAATGTTAGACTATATATTCGTTACTCCATGATACAGTTGATGTAAGTGTGTTTTATTTTAATATAACTTTTTTCTGTTCACATTATGTTCATCAGCATTTTGTTTAGTTTTCATGGCCTTCCATAGCTACTTAAAAATATTCAATGACATGGATGAAACATGAAATTTAATGCAAACTTCGAATACATAAGAAATAAAAGCGAGATTTCTTTTGAAAAACTGTTTTTTCGTCACACCTGTACTCCTGGCAGAAATTTTTTCGAAGCACTTTCGCATGACTTGATATAGGTATTTCCAACATTTTATGGTAAAACTAAAAATGGTAAATTTAGAAGTACTGGCATCACACACACACAACACGTGTATATTATAATACGTTAGATACTGTAAACTGATGAATTGAAATTACAAAGCATGTAGTATTACTATGTAATGGGGCATGCAGTTAAAACAAACAAACAAACAAACAAAACACACACGCACGCACACACACACAAATTTACGTGCCTTTCGTTCCTGTTTTAAGCAATTCCTCTATTTTATAGGGTGCTCTCGAAAATTCGGTACCTAATGCTAGGAGATTTCAAAGCAAGGATAGGTGTAATTATTCTAATACCTCTAGAATGAGACCTCTGCGCCGTCCTTACTAGAAATAGGCAACTCTGTATTTTACATGATGAACGAAAAATGCTAATGTAGGAAACAAATATGATGTAACGTAATGATAAATTTTAATAAAGTGGTACGTTTATTTATTTTCGTATATATATATATATATATATATATATATATATATATATATATATATTCATTTTATTCACTCATTTATTTATTTATTTACAAGTAAAGAAATAACTAAATAAATAAGTAAATAAATGAGGCGTTCGCGTTGAAAGTACAACCATTTTATAACACACGCTCTACCCTCGTTGTTACGCATTCACCAAACCTCTCCGGCACGCGACAAGAGCAAAGTGTCCACTCCAACGGAATTGCAAGCGGCAGTGATTTGTTCTTTTTAAATGCTTCACATTCCGAAGTTTCTGGAGTAGTGTAAAATGACGCACGATCAACGACGGAGAAATATCTGGAATAGTCCATGATCCTCACATTAAAACAACATGCAAGCTCCTTCGGGTGTACTAATTCTATACATCATATTTATAATCAACAGGAAATAAATAATAAATATTATTATTGTAAAAAATGAATCCGCAATCTCTTATTTATAAGTCGAGCAAATTTCAATCCTCCGCGGCGCTCGAAAATATAAAAATTACGCAATATATAAATGGCTGCACCCTTGAATTTAAATTCAATGCAGATTTTACAAGCTGTTTTCTCACACTTATTTTTCAACACATTTTGTCAGGTTCGAAGTGTATAGGCTTTTATAATTTTGATGCTACATACTGTGATTAACAAAATAGCACTTGGGTTTTATGATTAAATGAATTGTTGTTTATTGTTAGTAAAGTAACATGTACAAAAATACAGTCTTAATTCTTCCCTGAAGGAGTAAAAACTCGTGCTCTGGAGTTATCTAAACACACACTTAACACAAACAAAGATAATTATTTGACACAAAGTAGGTCAAGAAAAAATAATTATAAGAATAAATTAACTTTAAAAATACAATTTCAATTTTAACAATTTAAATTATACAAATACATACACATATCAAATCAACATATATTCTTTAACAATTATATTCCTAATGCTATTTTTGAAATTTCTGAAACTAAAATTTTCTAAATTTGGGTATTTTTTAATTATTTTATTATATAACCTTGGACCAAAGTAGGTACCATGGCTCAGAGCTGTGCTTGTGAAACACTTTGGTTCCTGTAGTCGTATAAAATCGGATCTTTTAGTTCCGTATTTATAATGATACAATTTGAATTTATTGCGATTTTTATGTATGAAGTTTAATAAGGCAATATAATAAATCTGTTTAATTTTCAAAACATTAAAAATCAGTGAACAAAAGCTCGGATGACTAATCAATTGGTTTATTAAGGCATATTTTAATTATTCTTTTCTGAATAAGTATTAGTGGAGTGAGATTACTTCAATTTTTATTGTACCCGAGTTTTTTAATTTACTTCACTCCCACCCCTCTACCAGTGAACCTCCAACTGTTTTCCTCACAGACCCAAGCCTTAAAGTCGCCTTAAGGTCGTACTAAACACAAACAATATTGAGCTAGTGAGTAAAGTACGTTCCAGAAATATGTTCGCGTTTTCCAGTGACGAAAGAGCTTTCAATATTGAATTATATTTTCGCACAGGTATTGTCGTACGTTTGCCTACGTCGCATCCCGATTTCCCTCACCCGCAACTGTTTAAAATAACTTAAATAAAAGTAATTAACTATCGCGTGATTTCCCCCCTTTCTACGATCCTGCGACATAACCACTTGGACGGACAGTAGATAGCATGTCTGAGTAATTTTATCTGTGCGGGTCGGGCAGAAGTGAAGATTGAATTTACAGTACGTAAGGTACTCTTTTATATAATAGGTATAGTATTATTTTAACATGAGTTACTAGTACGAAGGACGAAACTGGTAATTGGAATTAGATGCAATAGTCTATAGTGCGATAATATGCACAAAATAACTGAAACCTGTATCTAAATGAACGGCCACCATTTTCAAAAATGTGTTTAAATATCCATATTATGATTATTTTTCAATTTAACTTCATTCTCTATATTGTACGCTAATGTGCTGTAGAGAGTATAATATACACTGCATAATGAATACGTTCGCATGGATAACTCAGTTCGTGAGTAAAAACACTTATTGTTAATACTGTACTGTATTTTGATTAAACAAAAACCTAATGAAAATGATCGAACTCAAAATCGCGATATTTGCTAGTTTACGTAAACGAATGAACTACTTTTCTTCCCACCTATACCTAGTAAAGTGATTTGTTTGTATTTTACGCCAGTATCATCGGACTTCAATCGTGGAAGGGGGTGGCAAACGGTGTTTCCGGCTCTGAACCATTAATCCAAAGGTATAATATTAAAAATGTTAGTAAAAATAAAATGATGTCCCTGTAGAAAAACTGATGCGTTATGTTTTATAAATATGCCACTGGTCTTGCAAAAAAAAAAAAAAAATCAGACATTTTACTGAAAAATTGAGCGACACAATTCATTTTGAAATACGTAATTTTTTTAAAAATATTTTTGTTAATATCTCAGGAAACTAAGTGGCTCACAAAAATGTAACTTCACCACATCATTATCTATCACACCGTGATTATGTGTAAAAAAATCCAAGACGTGGCTTGAAAATTATAGAAAACACAAATTTCACCCATCACCTCCCTTAACAAAATACAACGGCGGCTTGTTACTGTAAGAGGAGGTCCCCAGAGAGGAAACTGAGTGAAGAAGAGACTGTAGTCCGTCTGTTCTGGTTTAACACTCTTTTCGCAAGTAAGATGCGAGTTCTAACGTATCCAGATTCTCTCTCTTCGAGAATACTGAAATATTCATAGTTATTGTAGACGTGCATCACACAACTACCATTCGAAAATCTACTCCGGCATGTGATGGAAGAGATTTAAATATTTCAAACACAGCGCGAGTGAATAAAGAAATTGCCGCTGATACCAATCCCTAATGGAGAATAAAAATAGGAAATATGCATTTTTATGAGGCGCGTGTATTAAATTTTCATTTAAATAGGTTGACGCAATATGCGGCATAATAATTTTTTTATATATGTAGTAAGAGACTCGTTCAATTTTAACGACGTCAATTCTCATGCAGAAGCACAGATTAATTTTTAATCGAATGTTAGTGGATTTCTAATTATTATGCCAACATCAATTTGGGTAAATTTTAAATAATTTAAGCAATATTAAATTCAGCGCATTCGAGTATGATTTCCAGCAAGGAGTGGAAGTTTTTTTTTTCATTTATTTTCCTTCCGCAAGGACTGGACGTATGTGTCACTTGTATTGTATTTGTCCTGAGCTGTCCGGAAGTCTCGCTACTTGTGGTTGACTTGTGTAGTAGTATTGTCTTTTTTTTTTTTCATAGAGTACCCCGAAAATACCCCCCAAACTGCATTGAAATTATATAAGAAATAACAAAAGACAATGATTGATGTTGTATGCAAAATAATAATAATAATAATAATAATAATAATAATAATATTTATAATAATAATAATAATAATAATAATAATGATAATAATGATAATGATGGTTTATTTAACCTGGCAGAGTTAAGGCCATATGGCCTTCTCTAACACTCAACCAGGAATATTATCAATATGTGCACAGATTTTAATGAAAAATTTTACGTGTGATAAGGTATAAAAAGAAGCATTGGTATTTTTAAGTTTTAGTGGCTACATCTCTTTAAAAATAATATACGTTATAAAAAATACTATAGAAATGTAGGTTATTAGGATCACATTAGAACTCATTTTTCTCAGAAACTGTGGAAGGTAGAAAATCAAATTTTGTACAGAAATTCTCCCATTGTAGCTACCTCTACTTAGAAAAAGAGATACATGTTTCTTAAAACGTGGCACGGAATTTTTAAATCACAAAATTTGTCCGTATATAAAAAATATTCAGCGTACTTTCACAAAATTTTGTCAAGGGTGGGGGATTATTACTAATATTATTTACAATTTACATTATCTGCATTTTAAATTTTGTATAACATTATCATTATTATTATTATTATTATTATTACCTACTTACTGGCTTTTAAGGAACCCGGAGGTTCATTGCCGCCCTCACATAAGCCCGCCATTGGTCCCTATCCTGAGCAAGATTAATCCAGTCCCTACCATCATATCCCACCTCCCTCAAATCCATTTTAATATTATCTTCCCATCAACGTCTCGGCCTCCCCAAAGGTCTTTCCCCCTCTGGCCTCCCAACTAACACTCTATATGCATTTCTGGATTCGCCCATACGTGCGACATGCCCTGCCCGTCTCAAACGTCTGGATTTAATGTTCCTAATTATGTCAGGTGAAGGATATACAATGCGTGCAGCACTGCGTTGTGTAACTTTCTATTATTATTATTATTATTATTATTATTATTATTATTATTATTATTTATGGTATATTTATTAATATTACACTAAATTCTAATAGAACTTATTCATGAATATGTTTATAAAGTCTTTGCAACAATTTTTTCAAAGCCATCTAATTTTTAGGAAATTTTAACTTCTGTTTAATTTTCTATAATAATAAACGCTTGTGTCATTGTTACACTTACAGAATAATCATTTGTATAGTATATTTAGTCAACAGTTATTTGTATATGATAGGTAAGACACTTTAGCCTACGTAAGAGGAAAATCCATGGAAACAATAAAATATATTGAAATAAATATAATTATTAAACACAATAATGAAACATGGAACTTACCAAGGATTAAGAATGAAACTGGCATTATGAATATACTGAAGGAAGGGAAGGAGGACTACGTCCTATGTCGATGTAGATTTTGTTACTCTGACAGCAAAAAAATTAGAGAAGGGATTATGTATATGAATATGGATATTATGGATAAAAAAAACACTCCAATCTAAATATGTCATTTTTTTTTAAGTTCAACGGGGGGTGGGGGTTCAAACCCTGTAACCCCTTCTTGTGTACACCTTGTATTTAGGGAAGTTTCTAATCGAATGGACGAGAAGAAATGAAGTTTTGGAGGGGGTAGGTCAGGCGTCGGTTTTGACGCGTCTGCTTCTTTCTTAAGTGTTCACAGCTTAAGAGAGCACTTCAGATTTCCTGAGAGAATGAATGGCATTCTTTATTGTCTGCCGGACAAGGATGTTCCTCACGATGGCTATACATGTCTGTATTGCCGCAGATTAGTTGGACATCTCGGGCTTGGATTATTATCCTCACCATAATACACAATGGTTTTCTACGTTATGCCTTTCTTTTACGATCAGGCACCCAACTCTCCAAGTCTTGTCTTTGCTAACATAAATTTTACTCCCTTAAAGTATCGTAATAAAATTCGGCATCTTACAAGAACGGAAGTGCTTCCTCTAGTACATATAAATTTAAATTACTTTACTGACCTCATAATAATCGCCACCGTCGGTATAATCTAAATGGCATGATAATAAATTTCAGTTTAACATTTACATACACGAAGCATTTTTCTACCAGTACTCTATGCACGTGATTAGGAGATTCTGGCAACAACATTAAGGACAACAAACCCTAATTATAATATAAGACGTAAATATTTATGAAATGTTCGCCATAAAACTACGGGATTCTGTAGTAATAACTTACGAAGGCGTTCAAACAGAAAATAGAACAAAATATTTAATCTTGAGAGCTACTAAACCATTCAGCATGAAAGACAAAATTATGGAATTATAATAGATTTCATTCATTCACAGTTTTCTGCCCAAGGGCAGTCTTTCACTGCAAACCCAGCATTTTCCAATCTTACATATTTTCCACCTTCCTCTTAGTCTTCACATGATTTATGTTAAATTAACTTCGGAAGGTCATATTAAAACCTGTATATCACATTGTCAAGAGTAATCTGTTCATTAAGAAGACTTAGATACCTTTTACCTAAGGAATTTATTAAAACCTTATGTTTTGCTTTTTTTTAATATAACAATTACTTATGGTATTAATTTTTGGGGAAACTGTCATAAAATTGATCAAGTTCTTTTTTTTCCAAAAAAGGCAATACGAATTTTGACTGATTCTGATTTCAATGCTCACTGTAGACTTTTATTTATTTCTGAAAAAAATTTAACTGTTGTTAATTTGTATATTTTTCATTGTTTTATTAAAATTAAATCAATGTAAACAGTTATTATCCACATAGTGAGATTCATCATTATTCTACAAGACATAATTACCATCTTGTGATCCCTAGGGTTAGATTAGCTAAGTCTAAACAATTGCTATTGTTAATTTTAATAGATTTAAATGTGTTGTTCGTGACTGTCTAATCAAAAACCCTTTTTTATGACATGAATGAATTTATGGATAAAAATTGGAAATTCATCCTTTGAAAGCAACAGTAACAAATACAAATGACACTCGGGAGGAAATCAAACGCAAAATAAATATGGGAAATGCCTGTTATTATTCGGTTGAGAAGTTTTTGTCATCCAGTCTGCTCTAAAAAAAACAGGAAGTTAGAATTTATAAAACAGTTATATTACCGGTTGTTCTGTATGGTTGTGAGACTTGGATTCTCACTTTGAGAGAGGAACAGAGGTTAATGGTGTTCGAGAATAAGGTGCTTATGAAAATATTTGGGGGCTAAAAGGGATAAAGTTACAGGAGAATGGAGAAGGTTACACAACGCAGAACTGCAAGCATTGTCTTCTCCACCTAACATAATTAGGAATATTAAATCCAGATATTTTAAATGGGCAGGGTATGTAGCACGTATGGGTGAATCTAGGAATGTATAATATAGTGTTAGTTGGAAGATCTGAGGGGAAAATACCTTTGGAGAGGCCAAGGCGTAGATGAGAGGGTAATATTAAAATGGATTTGAGGGAGGTGGGATATGATGGTAGAGACTGGATTAATCTTGTCCAGGATAGGGACCGATGTCGGGCTTATATAAGGGCTGCAATGAACCTCCGGATTCCTTACAAACCATTTGTAAGTTAAGTACGATCATGTAGGTTTTAAACTAATTTTAGAACATTTTCCACTAAATAACCAGACCGATGATAAGTAAGTTTTCATTTAAAAAATACTTTGTCAGACTATGTTCCCAGAGCGTCGTGTAATAATACATTTAAAATCAGGTACTTATTTCATATTAACTACATATTAATTTTGTCTTTTTAGCATAATATAGATGTTCATGAATTACAGCTACAAACCAAGCAGTAATCGGTTCCGAAAATGCCTATGTAAAGCGCTGAATAACTAACAGAATTCTAGGTACTGCAAAGATGACGTGTGCAGTGGACACATGTTTGAAGTCAACGGGCGGTGAGTTATACAAACAACTTCAGCTCTTGAATATCAAGGAAATCTCGTCATACAACATTCGAAGAGTGTGTGAATAGAGCTACAACCAATCAACTACAGTGCAGACTAAACAACTGTCACACAAACCAACACACCTACGAAATGGCGCGCGATAGCTCATCAGTCTGGTATTGGTTCACTTCCTCCGACCCGTAGGCGGAGCGGACTTTCTCACGCGGCGGAGAATCTGATCTCTTCTTCCGAAAGAAGATTGCTATCCAAGTCATGCGTGAATAGAAATGAGCTTAAACGATATTTTCAAGTATATGTGACAACTGTGACTGTGACAATTAAATATCTGTGACTTTTATCAGTTATTTTGTCACACCGATATTTTATATCGATACGTAAGCACAATATGCATGAATTACACTGATATTTTGTTACACCGATAAAAATTAGCACGAAATATTGAAGAGCAGTGAAGTATGAATACGATTTCTCTATACACACCACTCATCAGTGATTTATATGGGAAAATCCAAAAAAAAAAAAAAAATTATGTACATGTACCATTAACAAATAAATACTTACCTAACTGAACAGTAACACGTCGAAAGTTAACCTCATTTACCATGAGGTTATATTGTAGATATTGAACCAGTTATCATTTTTAAATGTAGTTGGGTATGGAGAAATTGAGGTTCTATGATTATCCTAATCGTTTTAAAAATTGATCCATTTTATTGTGTATAATATAACGAATAAATTATTTTAAGTCGTCCATTAACATTATAATATTGAGTCATAGAATAAAAATTAACGAAACATAAGTATTCGGAAAAACATTGGAACATGATTACAAAACAAAACAGTTGTTCAGACAGAATTTTACACAAGATTAAGTATTGGTAACCAATGGTGTTATTATTTAAATCTTGTAATAACTACATAATTTATAATAAGATGGAGAAACTACCGCCCGATTGCTGTTATTGTATCATGCGCACGCGCAAACCTACGACGTAGAGGAGAAAATATCAGTCACAGAGTACTGAATACGGAGCAGATTTCGATAGCGATATTTTGTCACAGATATTTCGCACCATCAGTCACAGGTTTATCTGTGACAAAAAAATACCTGTGACAAAATATCGGTTTGTGAAATATCGGCCATCTCTATGCGTGAACCGTGTGATGATGAAAATACCTGGACATCTCTTGCAACATAATATTTGTATTTACACAGGCGATCAACAACATTCTATATAATATACTGTATACAACAGAGATCACTTAATCGGAAATACCTCGCGTAAAATGTCGAGTAGGAGTAGTAGTAGTAGTAGTAGTAGTAGTAGTAGTAGTAGTAGTAGATTTGTTTAACTTAATCTGTAATTCGAACCCGGAACATGTAGGCCTACCTTCTCTCGATTTCTCTGCACAGAACATCCTTCTACTCATCATCTTTCAGCATATCTATTCCACGTCTCTGGAATTCTCTCCCTGACCACGTCAGGGACTGTCGGACAATATCAAAATTCAAATTTAAATTAAAAAATCACATTCTAGTTCATGGAATTGCTTGTTGAACACCTGTCAGGTTGCGCAACTTCGGCTTAACCCATAACACATAGTAAATATTGTAACTATGCTGTTGTAAAATTGAAAATTAATATGTAATGTATTTATTATTATTATCATTATTATTATTATTATTATTATTATTATTATTATTATTATTATTATCAGTTATCATTTTCATCATTGCTATCTCTGTTTTTCTTTCTTTTTTTTTCCTTGTATTAGCTCGATGAGAGCTCTAAAGTGTTCTTTTGGCCCTGTTGACCCTCTACTGGGCTTTAATTTAATTTGTATTATTTTCACCAGCGTCTGTATTTCTTTTTTGTGTGTGTGTGTATATATATATATATATATATATATATATATATATATGCTATCTGGTGGGATGGAAGAGAAGGCCTTATGGCCTTAATCCTGTCAGATTAAATAAATAAATAAACTAAATAAATAATTCAACGACGTTGTATTAAGGTGACATTAGAAGCCTATATTACTAATATCTTCTTGTAATGTCTAACCATTTCCAAGTAATGACTTTATCTCAGAAAGTATCAGAGATATACTATTGTACATATCTATGAACATTTTACTTATTTACAAATGGCTTTTAAGGAACCTGGAGGTTCATTATACTAAGTGCCTTATTTTTCAAACACACTATAATAATAATAATAATAATAATAATAATAATAATAATAATAATAAATTGTTGTTTAGTCAACTGTCCGAAGACAGATTTGAACCTCACAACCGACACCAATAAGACATCACTCATGAGGCAACTAAGCCAGGAAATAATGAGAATAATAATAGTAATAACATAATTGGGCTACACTGTCCAATGTTCAAGAAAGTTCGTTTAGAAATGTCTTCCTATGCACAACGCAGGAAAATTATTTTAAAAGGTGGGGAGGAAGTCAAGAAAAGCTCAGTAATTCATCGACATATAATAATAATAGTGATAATAATATTTTTATTACTAGAATAAAGATAAATATTGTTTTTTTATATAATGAGTCGTATAAAATAACTCTAGCACCCCAGAAAGAGTACATACTCGTGATCTGGAGGCATTCCACAAAATTTTAAAACAAGTATTTAATTAATTAACAAAAAATAAGAAGTAAAAAGAGAAAAAAAGACATAAGATTACAGTAGGCCTAATTGAAACTTTATATTCTCCCTAAAAAATAATTTTTAATCGATTTCATTAAATTAGGAGCATTAGCAAATTGAATGTTTGGGAATTTTGGCGTTAGCTTATTTATAAAGCCTTGGACCGAAGTTGCTACTGTGATTATATGCTACAGTTGTAGTAAATTTAGGTTCTGTCAAGCATTATGTTGTCTGATCTTTTAATTTTGTATTTATGTGAATAAAAATTAAATATTATTTCGGTTTTTATGTACGAAATTCAATAAGACATTGTTATAAATTTGATGGATATTAAACACTTTTTTAGCTACCGGCGTGGCTCAGTCGGTTAAGGCGCTTGCCTGCCGGTCAGAAGTTACGTTCGGGCGCGGGTTCGATCCCCGCTTGGGCTGATTACCTGGTTGGGCTTTTTCCGAGGTTTTCCCCAACCGTAATGTGAATGTAAGCTAATCTATGGCGAATCCTCGGCCTCATCTCGCCAAATATCATCTCGCTATCACCAATCTCATCGACGCTAAATAACCTAGTAGTTGATACAGCGTCGTTAAATCAACTAAAATAAAAAATAAAAAAATTAAACACTTTCAATCCAGAATACAACAGTTCTGAGGGATTTGTAATAAAGCTTGTACTAATGTGAGGTAAATCAGTCGTAAAGTATGGATAGTCAAGTAATTTCGCAGGATAACAAAATAGTGAATAATTTATCTTAAGCTATTGCAAAGAAAATGAACATGTTCATCCCAACTTAAGTGCTGGTCCATTATTATTTCGAGGTATTTAACTTGAGGAGATTCATTTAGAATAGGACAGTTACAATTATTAGAAGAACAATTGAATGTATGAATTTTTATAAATATACCTACATGATCAGCGAAAAGTAAAGTCGAAAGATTCCGCTAAATATAGAAATGCCAGTTTTAGCAACAGATCATGATACCGAACTCACAAAAGAAAGTAAAAACAAAAAATTAAAGTATAGAAGGAGATGGCGCTGAAGAAGCCTTCAGTAGTTATTTGTTAGTGTTTAAGTTACAAGGATTGTAATTCTGGTCTTTCAGGTTTCGTATGTAATGATGCATTTTTGTTCTTATATTGATACTCATTCACGTTCAGAATTTCCATTGTATGACATAAAAGAGAATATTGTGGAGATTTATTTATTATTTTTATGGCCTTTAACACTCTTGACACATATAAGCCAACAGTCAACTTACATTAAAAACCAGAGTTGACACTTCTCACATAAATTGTGAAACTCGTTTTGTTATAATGCCTACGTCACTTACGGTGTTAAATAATGAACACTTGAAACCATATAAAACAATACAGTGACAACTTGATTTCACGATAAAAAAATCAACACAACATTTTCATTTGTCAGCTAAATAACCAGACGCTAAAATCCATCAATTGTTTTTGGAATTTTGAATTAGCGTTGTAAAACTTTTTAAATAAAGCTAAAAAGTTGATGACGTCAGAACCGCATGTTTTGAGACGAGATTTATGAATGATGTATGTATGAATTACAAGAGAAACCACTGTTCTAAGAGGACAAGTTATTCCATTACATGTGGCCTAAACCTAGTCAGATATTCTGTGGCCAATTTCAAAAAGCATGCATACATATTTTTTAATTAAAACAGTCCGCAATATCCTTCCAAAACACATGCTTTAAATATAGAAACATGGGGCGTGGTTTTTAACATGACAGTCGTGTTATCAGACTCGGATACAATGCGTGCAGTAGTTCATCCAATGCAAGCCAACCATCCAATTCTGAAAAACTTAACAACAACAATACAAACATACGAGTGGAGTGGATATTTCACGATTTTTTTTGAAAAGCTTTTCCACGCATGAAGTTTGAAGTATGATATGCATAAAAATGGAGGAACAAGCAGAGGCATTCTGGTTGAGCGATGCATATATAACAGATATACATGCGAAGCAAAACAAACCCAACCAACCACTCCACTGAGCTGACGTATATAGCCCACACAATGAAGTTGTGTTGTGAAAATTCGGACGGCTTGTGACAAGACACCATTTTAACATGCGCGTAATATGAAGAGCAACAACGATTTAACTCAAGTTAGTTGGAAGTCTAGCCATCCGTGTCTTCTGTCAGCAGGCGAGGAAGCTGTCGAGAAACGTCTCCCAACCATGATAAAATCGGTACAATGTACTTTTTTTTTTCTGTGAATCTCAACCAGTGGACCATGAGACTCGTTAGGCTGATGAAAAAGTAGCAACTTATAGGAGAGGTATAAAAAGACAAACTTCATAAAAATGGAAATTGAGAGACAGACCGTTATTTAAAAAAATTGATATTTGATATATTTCGTGTCAACAATTTCATCCCTATAATATTACTTACTTTTTTTATTATTATCCAATTTAATAAACCCTATTTCACCCTGAGGTATATTAGGGTCATATTTTATAAGCAATAAACAATAATACAATTATAATACAAAATTGTGGTCAAGGTTACAATTCACATGAATTAAGTACAAAAATGCACCTTAATGAAAGAATGGATCGTTTCATAAAGCCTCAAGGCATGTCTCTATATTTATATCTAATGGTTATAATATATATATATATATATATATATATATATATATATATAAAATAGCTATTAAACATGTTATTTTAGAAGCAATAAATTGCTATACTAAGAGATGGCTTAAAATTTACGAATTAAATAAATTATTTAGTAACAACAATTGGCAATAATCAGGTATTACAAGAAATGGCTCAAAATTAGAAATCAAATGCCTAATTAAAATAAAAATTGAAACCAATAGTACAATATTATAGTATGCGAAATTGAAGACTTACAGTTTCATTATAGTTGATTAGAACTAATACGATTTTTTTCCCGGAATAATTTAACATTCTACAGTTTCACGAATATTGTATTCAAGAAGGACATGAAATACTTATATGATTTGGAGTTGGTAAGTATATTGGTTAACGGTTTGGTAAATATATCATTTAAAGTGTTCAGTAACAACTCAAGCTCATATCTTTCAATGCAAAAGACTGGACAATCATACAATACATGTTTGACATCTTGAGATTCCTTCCCACAAATGCAAGTTGCATCGTCCTTCATATGGAATCTATTTAAGTTTACTTACTTAATTACAATGGCTTTTAAGGAACCCGCAAGTTCATTGCCGCCCTCACATAAGTCCGCCATCAGTCCCTATCCTGTGTAAGATTAATCCACTCTCTATCATCATATCCCACCTCCCTCAAATCCATTTTAATATTATCCTCCCATCTACGTCTCGGCCTCCCCAAAGGTATTTTTCCCTCCGGCCTCCCAACTAACACTCTATATGCATTTCTAGATTCGCCCGTAAGTACTACATGCCCTGCCCATCTCAAACGTCTGGATTTAATGTTCCTAATTATGTCACGTAAAAAATACAATGCGTGCAGTTCTGCGTTGTGCAACTTTCTCCATTCTCCTGTCACTTCATCCCTCTTAGCCCCAAATATTTTCCTCAGAACCTTATTCTCGAACACCCTTTATCTCTGTTTCTCTCTCAAAGTGAGAGTCCAAGTTTCACAACCATAAAGAACAACCGGTAATATAACTGTTTTATAAATTCTAATTTTCAGATTTTTTTGACAGCAGACTAGATGACAAAAGCTTCTCAACCGAATAATAACACGCATTTCCCATATTTATTCTGCGTTTAATTTCCTCCGAGTCTCATTTACATTTGTTACTGTTGCTCCAAGATATTTGCATTTTTCCACCTCTTTGAAAGATAAATTTACAATTTTTATATTTTCATTTCGTAGAATATTCTGATCACGAGACATCATATACTTCGTCTTTTCGGGGTTTACTTCCAAACCTATCTCTTTACTTGCTTCAAGTAAAATTTTCGTGTTTTCCCTAATCGTTTCTGGATTTTCTCCTAACATAATCACGTCATCCGCATAGACAAGAAGCTGATGTAACTCGTTCAATTCTAAACCCTCTGTGTTATCCTGATATCCTGAACTTTCCTAATGGCATATCTAGAGCGAAGCTAAAAAGTAAAGATGATAGTGCATCTCCTTGCTTTGGCCCGCAGTGAATTGGAGAAGCATCAGACAGAAGCTGGCCTATACGGACTCTGCTGTAAGTTTCACTGAGACACATTTTAATTAATCGAACTATTATCTTGGGAATACCAAATTCAATAAGAATATCATATATAATGTGCTCATCACAAATTGAAGAGGTGGATTCCAAACTGGCCCAAGTCCAAATGACAAGTTATAAGGAAAAATTTAACAACCGATAAAAAGGAAATTATGCCCCTAGGGTCACCGATTCGCGATACTGAAGTTCGGAACGCACGGAGTATATATGACGTCATGACCCGTGGGTGGGATGGCACTGTGAGAGTACAGATGGTTTCGTAAGAAATTACAATACCGCCCTTCTAATTCTGCTTGACGTGAGTCCTTGCAATGACCACACGTACTTCAGATCATGTGAGTAAACAAGTGTATTTCAATTTCTTCATTCATTTGTTTGATTATTTATACATGCGTATTTATGTTAGTGTTAATTTCGCTGTTTTATAATTCACACTACTGAGGATCATGTCGAAAATTAACAGCACCAAAGGTTCCCTTCAGAACGAACTTAAAGAGAAGTTCGGAAAGAAATATTTTCTTATTAAAGGAAAAAAAAGTGAATTTTGCAAATTGTTAAAAAAAAAAGTATAAGGATATATAGAACTCGATTCTTTCAAAAGCAGCGTAATAAGAAAAAGGTACATGGAAAATATTTAATTATACAGTCAAAACTGGCCCTCCACATCAAAATCAGACATAAAACATGAAAAAGAATTTAATCGACATTTGTTATAATGTTGGTAGGCCTACATGCTAACATCCCTTTCAACATTATTTCAAAACGTTTTTTGAAAAAAAAAAAAAAAAAAAAAAAGCGTTTTCGTTTGATACGTTGCGAATGTACCTTGTAATTCGGTGCCTTGAATTGTGAAGAAATGTATTTTATTTAAGTACTGTATACAGGATGTTAAAAAAAAAGTATCCAATATTTTATGAGGTGCCAGTATGCATCAAAACAAGAAAAAAAAAAGGTCAAATAAACATGAGTCCTACAACACATATTTTCTGCGATCTGAACATTTGTTCATAGGAGATGCTTAATGTGACGGTCATTCATGGCAATGCATTCCTCTACCCTTCACACACTCTTTGAAATTGACCTGTTTGTTCTTGATAACCAAAAGTCTAGGGGATTTAGATTTGAGGGACGAGCAGGCCAAGGTGTGGGGCCTCCCCAATCAATCCAGCGGTCCTGAAATGTCAACGTCAGGTGTTCACGCTCATTGCGGAAAAAATGTGCTGGTGTGCCATCATGCATGAACCACATCTGTAGTCTTTGCTGACATGCCACATACTCCAGCAAGGTAGGTAATAAAGTCCTGATAACGAGTCCCAGTTAATCTCTGTGGTAGCACGTATGGCCTTTAATCTATCGCCAAGAACGCCTGCCCATAAGTTGATAGAGAATCGGTGCTGATGCCTTTTTCTTCAAGTGCATGGGTATTTTCATCAGCCCACACATGCTGATTACGAAAATTCAGAACCCCATCTCTGCTGAACCCTGCTCATATCCGCAACCAAACTTTTGTTTTCAGTATTCCTTGCGACGTATCAGTATTTCATGCCAGGGTGTCAACTACGGTATGATTATCTGGTAGCCTTCTCTATTATAGGGCAGAAAAATGCATTCCTATAAATGGACGTCACATTGAGCACCTCCTACGAACAAGTGTTCAGATCTCAGAAAGCATGTGTTGTAGGCCCCATGTTTATTAGACTTTTTTTATTGTTTTGACGCATACTATTATCTCCTAAAATATTGGATATTTTTAACACCCTGTATTTTTTCTTTTCCGCTCACACACAAATGATTATGTTTATAGTGTTAAAACTTGTACAGTATATAATGTAAATTGAAACATTTAATGTTATGGAATTATTTGTTGTACTAGAAATGCACTGTATATATTAATTGTAAAGGTGAACATTTATTTTGTGCGAGATCGTACGTATTTGCTCGTTTTCCGCACAGAACCAATACGCGGTAAGTGTGAAATACCACATTCAGTATTCCCAACGTAACACACATAACAATTTCCCTCTTCTTACCACTTAAGCGCGACATTCATTTTACTGCTTTAGGCTTTTAACATATTATTTTTAGAGACGTTTAACATAGTAATAATTATAAATTGGAAACTTACCACTGCAATTTGACCTAAATTGCAATGTTAATTATTGTTTTTAAATTTTTGCAAAAATTAAGTAAAGTCTACTACTCCACGAAACTTATTGCATTCCTGATACAAGTAACATTAATGAAGCCGTGAAAAAATCAACAAGATACCAGATGCCGATGTTTTTACTGCAATATGTTATATAAATAATTTACTTACTTACTTACAAATGGCTTTTAAGGAACCCGAAGGTTCATTGCCGCCCTCACATAAGCCCATTGTTAAAATATTAAAATGAAAAATAAATCATTACGTAATCTTACCGTTTCTTTTAAGTTCGCATTTATAGACTGGGGGGAAAAAGACAGACGTATATCACGGCCTGCTGGAGTATAGTAAACACAGAAAACATTTTATAGCAACAATGTTGAAGAAAGATATTTTGGTTTTCCGAAGTTGGCGTCATTAAACAGAAACCAACATGGAGATTTCATTGCAACTAATTAGAAATTCGTCTTTCAGGTATGTAATAAACGATCTTCGCACAAAATAATGTACGGTACACGAGCGGTATGTTTGTTTTCATGTTCTCGGAAATTATAAAAACTCAACTACGTTTCGCTTTTTCAATCCTTTCCTCGACCATGAAAACGTCAAAATACCGCTCTTGTAACGTATATTACTATTGTGTCCTACTATGGCTGAATGTTTACATGTTGTGACAAGGAGTAGCTGCACTCTCAGTCTCCCATTCCCCTCGATCTACACAACTCAGTGGTCAGTGTGTTCGTAACTTAATGCATTTCTGTACCCTGCGCCTCAGTATGATAATAAACAAATTTGTAATTTCACTTGAAACTAACGCACTGTAAAACTATGCAGGAAGACTTTAAGACATAGTAGTTTAATGTATTATATAGGACTATGAGAGTTGTAGACTTCAAATTATTTCCAACTTTTGACAGTCGTAGTTTGACTAAAATAGCTATCGCATGTTAGATCAGCAAGAACGCCTATCGCATATGAAATCCGACATTGTAGGAGGGTGAGCGTTAATTTAGTGTAATTCAACCTTTATAGAAATTCGGTGACCTAGAAATGTGTAATAAGGGAAGTGAAATCATTGTATTTACTTCCGAGAGTTTCGGTGTAAAGCAGACCCAAATGATATAGACATCCAGGGGTGTTTTCCTCAATCCCCGGGGAGGGTGGTTGGGGTGACGGCCGCTTGACGAGTCGACTGCGAGTAAGAGTCCAATTTGACGCGAGCAAAACAGTTCATGACGCTCCTAATTACCTGTCATGCGCCTGCGCTAATTGCGAGCAGAGATCCAGTGGCTTCCATTTCGCTTCTAGACACAAGTCGGGCATTTTCAACATCTTGACACCTTTTGTTAACGCCCCCGTGCACGTTACCTTTTGAAGCAGCACTGCTGCTATAACTATCTCCAATGTTTCCCATAAAATATTCATCTTACCAGTGGTTTTGTGCCAAATTTGGGTAAATTCATAACAACGAAAGTTCTCTGTGGTCTTGAGAATGCCGTTCGACCTGAAGTTCACGGGTTCAAGCCTGACCGAAGACTATGGATAAAATTCTTAAGGGGAGAGGATGGTATTTTTTGGTGAAAAATGGGTAAATTAAAAAAAAATCTTTAAAATACTCTGTGATATGTGTGGAATGCATAGCATAACATTTTGTGGGTATTTGTGCCCTTATCGGATGTTGAGTCGCCATTTTTAAACTTCCTGCCTTATGGATTTTTAAATCACTATATTTTAAATATATATATATTTCTTCCTATAACCATTAGATATAAATATAGAGACATGCCTTGAGGCTTTATGAAACGATCCATTCTTTAATTAAGGTGCATTCTTGTACATAATTCATGTGAATTGTAACCTTGTCCACAATTTTGTATTATAATTTTATTATTGTTTTTTTTATTGGGTATTTTACGACGCTGTATCAACATCTAGGTTATTTAGCGTCTGAATGATATGAAGGTGATAATGCCGGTGAAATGAGTCCGGGGTCCAACACCGAAAGTTACCCAGCATTTGCTCATATTGGGTTGAGGGAAAGCCCCGGAAAAAACCTCAACCAGGTAACTTGCCCCGACCGGGATTCGAACCCGGGCCACCTGGTTTCGCGGCCAGATGCGCTGACCGTTACTCCACAGGTGTGGACTATTATTGTTTATTGCTTATAAAATATGTATTTTGATACCAACTATAACCCTAATATACCTCAGGGTGAAATAGGGTTTTGTTAAATTGGATAATTAAAAAAAATCACTCGCCCACTTGTTTATTATTGTTTCCGGTAAATTAAATTTAAAAAAATGTTTTTTCTTTAAAATACTCTTTGATATGTGTGGAATGCATTGCATAACCTTTTGTGGGTATTTGTGCCCTTATCGGAAGTTGAGACGTCATTTTTAAACTTCCTGCGCTATGGATTTTTAAATCACACGCCCACTTTTATCAGTTTCCAGTAACTTTATTTTTATTTTTTTTTTTTGCTACAGTGCCAGACAAAAATGGATATATTTTCTGAATTATTAAAGATATATGCATGAAATTTAGAACACTCATTCTTTAGACTATTAGGAAAAGTTTCTCTGTAACAGAATTGTGTTAATTGATTTCATTTTAAAAATACGTCAATTTGTTTGCAAGAAAGGAAATCAGAAAATTGTTATTAAATTTTAATTGTTTATTTTACTAACGTAGGGACTTACATAAAAATTCTGTTACAGACAGTTTGTAGAACATGCTTTTGCAAATACATTGCAAAAAAAAGTTTGAATCTATCTTTAAAAACGGGTTAGATATATCGGTTTTAGTACAATCCTGCATTGGGTATATTTTTTTTTTTTAAATTCGGGCCCCCAATTTTTTTTTTCAAAATATTTATATTTGATTGAGTTCCTACAGCTATGAGCTCTCTACATACAAAAAATTAATATTTTACACCAAATAGGAAAAAAGTTTTAAAAAATACCATCCTCTCCCCTTAAAATGGCTGACTCTTCCATGGAAGTTAAGATGAGAGTTTCGTGTCTTAAGGGAAGATGGTTGTTAGGCCTCACAAAAGTTATAAAAATATACAGAGTGAACCGTAAGTAATATTATTTTCAGGGGGTTATTCTTTGAGATATTTCAAACAACAAAATAATGGATAGAAAGTGAATTGCTATGAAGCATGGAACCGAAGTCTATAATAAAATCCTGCCCAAAACAATGTTTTTTTCACAAATGCTATTAATTTATGAAGTAAAATGAATCAGGAAATTTATTTCAGTGTCATCTTCTGTAAAATATATGTCGTACACGGTTCCACTGTTATTAAGTAGGCTACAGCTCATGCATTTTGTCAAGACACTCCCCCACTCTTCCTACAGAGCTGCGCACGAGTTCGGATGAGTTTACTTACGAATTATAGGGAAATAGGTTAACCTCTGCCTTGAACTCGGTAGACACATGCCCGACCTTCCCTTTTACTCTTACCCCCTCTACAGAAACGTTGTTCCCGTACTGCACATCGCGAGTGTCTTGACAAAATGCATGAGCTTTAGTGTTTACTGGTTAGAGTGCCCCCCCCCAAAAGCGGTCCTGAGTTCGAATCTTGGTTGGGACAAACTGCCGGTTGGGATTTTTTCTCCATCAATTCCAAGCAAATTTTGGTCCCCCAGGGCTCATTTCGCAGTCATTAATTTCAAATTCACCCATCCTCATTCAGAGTTTGGGTCAGGGGGATACAGTAGGATGTAGTGCCGTTAATTTGGCATGAGGCGGCTGCGAAATCTCAGGTGGGCAGAGAAGCGTTCATCGCGAACTCCGTTGGAACAGTGTTGTGTTGCTGACTCGATAGATGGCACCAAACAGTGAATCAAGATACTTACAGGCATGTGGTTCTAATGATTTCAAGTCATTCATATAGAAGATGCGGTAAGTACAATAAACTTCGAGCTGCAGTGTAAGCCTTTGGGCCAGATAAAAAAAATATAACGCTACAACAACTTAAATCTCAGCGAAGGAATTATTATGTTGACTATCATGATGACATTGACGACAATGATAATGATAATAATACACAGTCACAGCTCAATGTTAACTAAGATGAGTTCGGACGTCCTTTTTACGGTAAATTATAAAATAAGGTTATGATTGACACTGCGTGGGCGAACTCATCGTGAAGGCATGTTATTCATTTCTATTATTCGTAGTACTTCGTTTCTGTTACAATTCAAATTTCTTCCAGAGCAATGATATCTACATTTCTGTCGATAAAATCGTTTCATAACCCAGTGGAAGTGATTAAAACTCAAACATTTTTCAGCATAAAAGTGGCTCTTGAAAATGAAGCATTTGTTCTATAATTACTCAATCAGTGTCATTTACACGGTAGTACCTGCTTTTAAAAAATAAATGTTTACATAACTGAAACAAACGAATTACATTTAAGTAGCCTACTTTTTAACAGATGGTAAGACTGTATTCTAACAAGCGTGAATTCACAGAAACGTTATAGCTGTATTATTTATATCTTTTACGCTTATGTGTTCAATTTCTGTACATACATACATACATACATACATAATACATACATACATACATACATACATACATAAGTGCTCTGCCCATGGGGAGGTCTTTCACTGCCAACCCAGCATTCTCCAGTCTTTCTTATTTTCTGCCTTCCTCTTAGTCTCCGCATATGATCCATATACTGTATCTTAATGCCGTCTATCATCTGATATCTTCTTCTGCTCAAAACTCTTCTGCCGTTTACCATTCCTTCCAGTGCATCCTTCAGTAGGCAGTTTCTTCTTAGTCAGTGACGCAACCAATTCCTTTTTATCTTTCTGATTAGTTTCAGCATCATTCTTTCTTCACCCAACGCAACTTCATTTCTTATTCTGTCTGTCCACTGCACACGCTCCGTTCTTCTCCATATCCAAATTCCAAATGTTTCTATTCGTTTCTCTTCATTTCATGTCCATGTTTCTGCCCCATACAGAGGTCCGCAGAAGATGCTCTTTTTTCTATTAAAAACTTCCTTTGCCACTGCTATCGTCCTTTTGACTTCCTGGCTGCAGCTCTATCTGTATTTATTTCATTTTATAGTTTTCGTTAAATTACTCACTTAAACTGAGACCTTCGTCGTTGATTATTGATTGACAACAACTAGATATAATTATTATTTTGTGGTAAAGTAAAGTAAATTTATCTCCATTACAAACCATGTTAAGGCTCCCATCTATACAATCGATATTGATGACAGTAGGGATCTATTTACTCCAAGAAAATGACCCTGGTACTGATTTGAGTCAGAGGCTGGGTAAAACCTAGGACCAGCAGGCCGGAAGCATTAAACCAGTGGTCATCAACTCTGATGCTCTTTGGATTAAAGCCGTGAGCAAGATTCCAAAGATACTGGAGGGACTTTTCGGTTGCAGCGTTATTTCACTACTTAATTAACTTATTATTCCCAGGACATGAATTTTACCAGCAATCGAAAAGTATTGTGAATAAATTTGAATAAGGAACATCAAAAAGTTTCCTTCCCAGGCAGGATTCCAACCACGAAAGTCTTAGTTACCAGTCTATCGTGCTCTGGAGTGAACAAGGCTCTGAAATCAGCTACAACGGTCGGTTCGGTTTTTTTGCCACTACTGTACTTTATTTTATTATTATCCATTAGAAGATTTTGAAAACTCGGCGCTTATGATGAGACTCCCCGTGTTTCTGGTCAAAGTTACGCAAGACAACACAACAGGACACAGGACAAAATGTAAGCCTACTTACACTTATAGAAAATTCTTCTCTTTCGGAAGTAACAGTTCTACCTCTACAACTTAATTATGATTTTAACCCTTAAATTGACAAAGTATCCTATAGCATACAACATACACACCAGCTATATGCTATAATTTTAATAGAATAGAAAAAAACATCAGCTGCTTGCCTATGCGGATGATGTGAATATGTTAGGAGAAAATCCACAAACGATTAGGGAAAACACGGGAATTTTACTGGAAGTAAGTGAAGAGATAGGTTTGGAAGTAAATCCCGAAAAGACAAAGTATATGATTATGTCTCGTGACCAGAATATTGTACGAAATGGAAATATAAAAATTGGAAATTTATCTTTTGAAGAGGTGGAGAAGTTCAAATATCTTGGAGCAACAGTAACAAATATAAATGATACTTGGGAGGAAATTAAATGCAGAATAAATATGGGAAATGCCTGCTATTATTCGGTTGAGAAGCTTTTATCATCCAGTCTGCTGTCAAAAATCTGAAAGTTAGAATTTATAAAAAAGTTATATTACCGGTTGTTCTTCATGGTTGTGAAACTTGGATTCTCAATTTGAGAGAGGAACATAGGTTAAGGGTGTTTGAGAATAAGGTGCTTAGGAAAATATTTGGGGCTAAGAGGGATGAAGCTACAGGAGAACGGAGAAAGTTACACAACACAGAACTGCACGCATTGTATTCTTCACCTGACATAATTAGAAACATTAAATCCAGACGTTTGAGATGGGCAGGGCATGTAGCACGTATGAGAGAATCCAGAAATGCATATAGAGTGTTAAGAGGGAAAAACATCTTTAGGGAGGCCGAGACGTAGGTGGGAAGATATTAAAATGGATTTGAGGGAGGTGGGATATGATGATAGAGAATGGATTAATCTTGCTCAGCATAGGGACCAAAGGCGGGCTTATGTGAGGGCGGCAATGAACCTCCGGGTTCCTTAAAAGCCAGTAAGTAAGTAAGTTAGTAAGTAAGAAAAAAATGGTACGCAAATTAAAATTTCAGAATACTATAATATTTTACAACATATAAAATAGAGACATTGCGACAGTTGTTTTCTTTACAGTCCGACAAGGTTTAATAAACTAGTGTAAGAAATGAAGTTTTGCCAATTTAAGGGTTAAAATACAACGCAAAATACATATAGGCTATTTTTTATAATACATTTCGTCTTTCTAATGCTAAAATAACTATGTGAAAATATGTTTAATTGCTCAGAAACTAGAGTTAAAATTATTCTTTACCTGAGAGTTAGAGTGACGCAAATCACAAAACAATAATTTTACAGGAGAGTCTAAAAACAAAAAAAATTCTCATATTTTTGTTATTTTGCGCTCTTATTCATT
>NC_091129.1:150766114-150846114 GCF_040183065.1 Periplaneta americana | reverse complement strand
TAGTTTCACTGTTTTAGACAAATTTTGAGACAGAAAATAAAGACAGTAATGAATTACCTATTTCACATTCATACGAGATATATCGTCATTTCTGATCACTTGTGACGAAGACTGGGGAAGTATGCAATATAGTTCAATATTACGAGTGAGGGTAACATTCTTCTTCTCCACCGCTGTGGTGTAACGGTTAGGATTCGATTCCTGGTTAGAGCAAGTTACCTGGTTGAGGTTTTTCCGGTGTTTTTCCTCAATCCATTAAGAGCAAATTCTGGGCAACTTTCGACGTTGAGCCCTGGACTCATTTCGCTGACATTTCATTCACTTAATAATAATAATAATAATAATAATAATAATAATAATAATAATAATAATAATAATAATAATGTTTTACTTTCGCTGGCAGAGTTAAGGCCAGAAGGGCTTCTCTTCCACTCAACAAGCTTTAATCAATACAATACATATTTAAATTACGAATATTTACACTATACTTAAAAAGTTCTCCAGCAATATTCTTAAGTTAGGTTTTAACGACTAGTAGACTATATATTTATTTAAACTTAAATAAACCTATAAGGTAAAGTAGTAACTTAATTTATGAGCTAATTTAATTCAATCAATTATAATTAATTTGAGATTTGAGATAGCTAGTAAAAATGTTGAAAATTAATTTGATATAAGCTTACTAGAACTATGTTACAGGGAGAGAAAAAAAATATATAAGTCTAAAATATATTTATATAATGAGAATATTAATGTAATTGCCATTAGAGGTTTTGTAAATCTAGTTAGAGAAATGAATGTATGTATGTATTTATTTACACTGCAAGTGGGCAAGCACCCGCTGGCAGTGGTATATACAATATTAACAATACACAATAAAATGATAACCAATACACAATAAAATTTACAATACACAACACAGTTTTACAACCCATATACAATTTTACACACAATACAATAATAATACACAATACAATTTAACACAATAATAATAAAACATAAAATGAAATACCTAATTTTACAATACAACCTACATAATTATCTATAGGTCCTACATAAGTTTCAATAGTCTTTCACTTTACTCTCATCTCATTCCCTGTAGTGGCACTACGACGCATTTCACTGACACTTTAGCACACATTTCACTGACACTCTGTAACTCATTTCACTGACACTATAGAACACATTTCATTGACGCTATAAATTATCACTGATCGGAACTGTTCACTGCACTGTAAAACCATAACTTCACTGACTCACCTCGCTTCACTGATACAACAGTTCAAATAAGTCAAATAATTACATCCTTATGCATACTTATAAACAGAACTACATTTAAACTAAACATTTCTAGTCTAAGGCCCTCTTACACGCTAGTTTTAAATAATTTACAATTCAAACCAAGGAAGTAAACTCGTCAGCCTAGATAAATACATGTCACCTTAAAAAAAATTAAATGTTGAATGTCACCTTAATTTTAATTTTCACTTTATATACAACTTTTTAAATTATTCTTGAATCTCCTTAAGAAAGGACAGCCCTCAAAGACCGCTGCAGGTAGGTCATTCCAATCATTTATAGTTCTATTTAAAAATGAGAATTTACCTACATCCGTTTTCTGTTTCCTACATTTGATTTTAAAATCATGATCGTTCCTACCATAGTACGTTGGCTTTTCTAACCGAGCCGTTATGTCTACCCATGCTTTCTGACCTAGATGTGCTCTATACAATGATGTTATTCTAGTTTTCCTACGTCTGTTTTCCAATAATAATAAGAATGGACAGATGTTAGTTTCATTATATGCAATAAATATTAATCAGCAATTAATTTGTTAAGTAAGAATTTATGTAATTTTGACCTAAATGAAGTTATTGTCCAACAACCCCTTACATCACTCGGTAGCGAGTTCCAATTTCTAACAATTGAAACTGTATAAGATGAAGAATGTAAAGATGTCTTGTGGTAGGGTATAATGAGTATTATATTCCATAGATCTTACATGAGCAATGAAGCTTTAAGATGTGGAACAAGTCAAAATTTTACAATATTACAATTACAATTTTTACAAATTTTTACAATATTTTACAATTTTACAGTTTTATAATTTAGTAATTGTCTACAATTTTTACAACTTCTGCAATTTTTTACAATATTTTGGCGAGATGTAGTGAGATGAGGTGAGGTTCGAGGATTCGCCAAAAGATTACCCGACATTTACCTTTTGGTTGGGGAAAAACCTCGGAAAAAACCAACCAGGTAATCACCTCCATATCATTCAGACGCTAGATAATCATAGCAGTTAAAAAAGCGTCGTAAAATAACCTGTAACAATAATAAAAAAAAATTCTTCTTGGAAATTTAGGTTGCAACTCTATAATCTCGACATTAAAGTAAAGAGAAATATCTAAATGTGTGAGGGAGAAACCTACAAATTATATAAAATCAAACGAGCTTATTAGAATCACAAATTTTAATTATCGAATGGAACGTAACCGATTTCCAAACGCAACATGAATGCTTGTGGTTCAACCTCACACAGGTAGTTTCTACCTGCCTCCCTGCATGACGCAAGCCAAATGCCTGCTCACCCTGGTAACAAAGTATTTAATTACATGTTGTGTGTGATACATGCCCATTGTTTACTTGGAATGGGTGGAAAGATATCCGTTGAAAGATGTAATTTTTCATCCCAATGTTCTGAGTAGAAGTAACGGAGAGGAACAGTGAAATTAATTCTTTTAACAACAAACTACAAGACACCTGGGTGTTCTCTCTGAGAACCTTGCACATGTTTCACATGTTGTTATAGTTTACTCATAAAAAACGTGGAGCATCTTCTCATTTCGCTGTTCTCTCTTAATCGAAATACATGACAGCATGACAGACTAATATACTGTAAAAAAGAAGCAAGTGTTTCATGATTTTTTCTGTTTCTAGTTTTCCTCTTGAAATGACTCAGTTATATATTATTGGCAACAGTTTATACAATAGTTTATTACTAGAAGAAGAGACAGTGTAAAAAATCACAAAGGAATAAAATTTCAGTGATATCGTGCTCGGGGAGGTTCTTTTCTAAGCACCTTATTCTCGAACACCCTCTCTCAAAGTGAGAGTCCAAGTCTCACAACTATACAGAACCGGTCGAAACTCGAATATGCATCTGTAGTTTGGAACTCGATTACAACTACGGACTCGGCTAAATTAGAAAATATACAAAGAAAATTTATATCCTTATGTTCATTCAGATTTCTGCCCATTAATTCCGGGTATAGATATGAGAGAAAATGTGAATATTTTAATTGTCAAAATCTATATGCTAGACGCCATGAGCTAGATTATCTGTTCTTTTGTAAAGTCCTCAAAGGTGATATATCCTGTGACTCTTTCTTAAACAATATTACCTTACGTATTCCAACAAAATATATGAGAGCCCACAAACTTTTCTATATTAGAAATTCGAAATTTCTTTCACCAGTCTCCAGATGCATTAAAAATGCCAACATGCATGGCTGCGAATTCGATCCCTTCAATGTATAGACTTTGTTTGCTCTTGGCAACGATTTATCATTTATATATTCTTTAGGCATTATACTCAATTAACATTGTCTCATAGTATTCTTAGTTATCCATTCATCGTCATTATTGTAATTGTAATTATATTTATGTGTAATAATTATTTTTGTTTTATGTTTTTGTTATATTTGTGCTGAACTGTAATTGGCCACTGGCTGTTGTACAGCACATTAAATAAATAAATAAATAAATAAATAAATAAATAAATAAAAATTATTATTATTATTATTATTTTTATTATTATTATTATTATTATTATTATTATTATTACTTAGGCCAACTTCCTTACTGGCTTTTAAGGAACCCGGAGGTTCATTGCCGTCCTCCCATAAGCCTGCCATTGGTCCCTATCGTGAGCAAAATTAATCCATTCTCTATCATCATATCCCACCTCTCTCAAATCCATTTTAATATTATCTCCCATCTACGTCTCGGCCTCCCCAAAAGTATTTTTCCCTCCGGCCTCCCAACTAACAGGATGTTCCTAATTATGTCAGGTGAAGAATACAATGCATGCAGTTCTGTGTTGTGTAACTTTCTCCATTCTCCTGTAACTTCATCCCCCTTAGCCCCAAATATTTTCCTAAGAACCTTATTCTCAAACATCCTTAACCTATGTTCTTCTCTCAAAGTGAGAGTTCAAGTTTCACAACCATACAGAACAATCGGTAATATAAAAAGGTAAAGGTATCCCTGTAACATGCCATGAAGGCACTTGGGGGGGCATGGAGGTAGAGCCCCATGCTTTCCATGACCTCGGCAATAGAATGAGGTGGTGTGGTCGGCACCACGCTCTGACCGCCTTTTACCCCCGGGAAAAACCCGGTACTCAATTTTATAGGAGGCTGAGTGAACCTCGGGGCCGTTCCGAAAGTTTGGCAACGAGAAAAAATCCTGTCACCACCTGGGATCGAAATCCGGACCTTTCAGTCCGTAGCCAGCTGCTCTACCAACTGAGCTACAGGGCCGCCTGTTTTATAAATTCTAACTTTCAAAATTTTTGACAGCAGACTGGATGATAAAAGTTTCTCAACCGAACAATAACAGGCATTTCCCATATTTATTCTATGTTTAATTTCTTCCCGAGTATCATTTATATTTGTTACTGTTGCTCCAAGATATTTGAATGTTTCCACCTCTTGAAAAGATAAATTTCCAATTTTTATATTTCCATTTCCTACAATATTCTCGTCACGAGACATAATCATATACTTTGTCTTTTCGGGATTTACTTCCAAACCTATCTCTTTATTTGCATCAAGTAAAATTCCCGTGTTTTCCCTAATCGTTTGTGGATTTTCTTCTAACATATTCACGTCATCCGCATAGACAAGCAGCTGATGTAACCCGTTCAGTTCCAAACCCTCTCTGTTATCCTGGACTTTCATAATGGCATACTCTAGAGCAAAGTAAAAAAATGAAGGTGATAGTGTATCTCCTTGCTTTAGCCCACAGTGAATTGGAAACGCATCTGACAGAAACTGACCTATACGAACTCTGCATACGTTTCACTGAGACACATTTTAATTAATCGAACTAGTTTCTTGGGAATACCAAATTCAATAAGAATATCATATAAAACTTCTCTTTTAACCGAGTCATATGCCTTTTTGAAATCTATGACTATGTGTGGAATTATAGGATGGGGTAGCTCATTTAAATCCAATTTTAATCCACTTTATTTATTACAGAAGAAAATAATTAAAATATGTCTTCATACACCTACTGATTTTCCATCTCAAAATTTGTTTCTAGACTTTAATGTACTTAACGTAAGACAAATTTATTATATTGTATTAATAAAATTCATACATAAAAATCGAAATAATTTTGAATTGTATTCTCATAGTTATGAAACAAAAGGTATGAATTCTTTAAGATTGTTTGAACCAAAATGCAACATTGTTACAGTATTTAATCATATTAGTATTTTAGGCCCAAGAATATATAACAAATTTATATTTAAATATCCTAATCTTGTCAATTCTAATAGTTCTAGTATTAAATTTGAAAAGTTATGTATGGATTTTATAAACATTGAAAAATTGTAAATTTAAATTTATATACTATAATTGCACAGTAGACTTAAGACAAATTGTATTGTATAATTATTAATTTCAATTCAGGAATCCGCCCCTGAGCACCAGTTCTACTCTTTCAGGGGCGAGCTAAAGTTTTTCTGTATATATTATATTTTATGTTACAATTATTAGCAAAATAATAAATAAATAAATAAATAAATAAATAAATAAATAAATAAATAAATAAATAAATAAATAAATAAATAAATAAATAAATAAATATATATATGTAAATAAATATATAAATAAATAAAACTGATGCACTGTACCCTTATAGTCCCATTTTTTCTCCATTATTTTTCGAATACAAAATATCTGATCAATGGTTGATCTTACTTACTTACAAATGGCTTTTAAGGAACCCGAAGGTTCAATTCCGCCCTCACATAAGCCCGCCAGCTGTCCCTATCCTGTGCAAGATTAATCCAGTCTCTAAAATCATACCCCACCTCCCTCAAATCCATTTTAATATTATCCTCCCATCTACGTCTCGGCCTCCCTAAAGGTCTTTCCCCCCCCGGTCTCCCAACTAACACTCTATATGCATTTCTGGATTCGCCCATACGTGCTACATGCCCTGCCCATCTCAAACATCTGGATTTAATGTTCCTAATTATGTCAGGTGAAGAATACAATGCGTGCAGTTCTGTGTTGTGTAACTTTCTCCATTCTCCTGTAACTTCATCCCGCTTAGCCCCAAATATTTTCCTAAGCACCTTATTCTCAAACACCCTGAACCTATGTTCCTCTCTCAGAGTGAGAGTCCAAGTTTCACAACCATACAGAGGAACCGGTAATATAACTGTTTTATAAATTCTAACTTTCAGATTTTTGGACAGCAGACTGGATGATAAGAGCTATTACGCCTAAAACCACACTGATGATCCCGAATAATTTCATCCACATATGGAGTTATTCTTCTCAAAAGAGTATTGGACAAAACTTTGTACGACGTCAACAGAAGTGATATTCCTGGAAAGTTACTACGGTTAGTCTTGTCCCCCTTCTTAAAGATAGGTACGAATTATTATTATTATTATTATTATTATTATTATTATTATTATTATTATTATTATTATATTATGATTACTGTTATATTTGGTTAAATTATTCCATAATCCGTCTCCGGTCTTCATAAGCACTTTCAAAACACTGTGATTCATAGCTGAAATTCGTTACAATTTTGGAAAACCAGCACAACTTTAACGAGACTGAGCTATCCTTTGGGCAGAAGACTTCGGGCGAGCGAGTTACAGAATACAGGAAAGGAATCAGAAACAGAATCGGAACCACTTGAAATAGCTGGCGCAGTCGACGACGGACTATTATGCCGATCCAATCAGACCATTAGTAAATCCCGGTATCGCAGAAACGATCTCGGCCCGAATTCGCACGACACTCCCGAGGACTCGCAGAAATCAACACACTTGACTCGAACTACTTCTTCTGAAGTTCTTTCAAAGCTTAAGGATTTTTTTCCTCCTCCCCTTCCTTTCCTTCTTTCCAATTTACTAAAGTGTGTCAGGCGATTCGTGTTCAATGAAGTGTTTGAGGTGCAGAACAGTAGAATCAACACAATTTATCGGTCCCCTAAATCACATCTCCAACTTTCCGCTTCGAACTCATTTTCATTTCAATCACTGCCCCTAAAATTATTTCTTCTGACAATTCGAATCACAGAAACTATCGCTCTCACAACTCGCACACAAGCCGTTATTACGGGTTACGTACCTCGTGATAAAAACTTGGAGAAAGTTTTTGGACGAAAGAAATAAAATTCTTCCAGGCTACAGAGTTTACAAAGTATTTCTTATGAAGACGGGAATTATACTGTCTTGCGCGGGTTCTTAGCATATCACATCATCATCGTAATCATCATTATCATCATCTTACAGGAAAATATTCTCATGGGGCCAGACATAATAGTAATATGCGTTACAATAGCGGTATGTTGAAGTTTTCATGTTCGAGGAAAAGACTGAAAAAGCGAAACGTAGTTGAGCTTTTTTAATTTCCGAGAACATGAAAACGAACATACCGCTCGTGTATCGTACATTATTTTGTGCGAAGATCGTTTATTATATACCTGAAAGAGGAATTTCTAATTAGCTGCAATGAAATCTCCACCTTGGTTTCTGTTCAATGACGGCAACTTTGGAAAACAAATATATCTATCTTCAACATTGTTCCTATAAAATGTTTTCAGTGTTTACTATACTCCAGCAGGCCGTGATATACGTCTGTCTTCCCCCCCCCCCAGTCTATAAATGTGAACTTAAAACAAACGGTAAGGTAACCCACAAATTTTCCATTCTACGCTCTTATTTACCTGTTTATGTTCTGCGTACTGTGTACTTAGCTCTGTTTCAATCAATAATTCAGTATGGTATTTTAGGTTGGGGAGGAATGGCAAAATCGACTCTCTGTCCTTTAAATCTGCTCCAAAAAAGAATTATCAAAATTTATCTATATAAACCTTTTGATTACCCAACAAAATTAATTTTTCAGGAATTTGGCGTATCAAATCTAGAACAAATTTATAAATAAAAATTGCTGATTTACTTCCATAAAAACCACAATAAATTTAAATATGATCCTCATGAATACCAGACGAGACAAAACTACAGTTTCTTTCTAAATACTCCCAAATGCCACACAACTGCTGGATTAAAACACAGCAGAAATTTTGGATCCAAAATATATAATACATTAATTAGAGCTTACCCTGAGCTAAGTACACTTAACACACATAGATTTAAGAAACAAATCAGATTAATTATTTAATTGTTTAAGCTAATTGAGTTAAAATTGTTACTCTAATATTCATGTACTTCTGTATTTTCTATTTGTATATAGACCCTGTTATTACATGCTGTATGTATTTTACCATTTATTAATGTGATTGTACTCAATGAACTCTCGTAATTTTGTGATATATTTTGTATAACTGATCTGAACTGCGCCCGAGCACGAGCTTCTGCTCTTTCGGGCTGCAATGCCTAATGTAGCTCAAGTGTATAGTATTAATAAATATTATTATTATTATTATTACTATTATTATTATTATTATTATTATTATTATTATTATTATTATTATTATTATTATGTAATGACTTATTTTTCATTTTAATACCTTAAGAAAATTATTTATTTCTGCACATTGAAATTATAACAAAATTATTTATTTCTGCATATTAAAATTAATTGTCACATTTGTGCAGTTATTCAGAGTCACTGGAGTACCACCACCAGCTTTTTCTATTGTGAAACATTTTTCATGAATATTGATTTTCCAGTTTCCGTCGAAGTTGAAGCATTAGCACTATAGATGACAGCATTTGATAAACCCTCCGTCTGGCAGGAAGTCGATGCACTGGAGACTGTGGTTGCAGTTTTGTGAATCCTATTGATTTTTTTTCACGGTTTCCTTAATGTTACTTGCATTACAAATGCAGTAACTTTTGTGGTGTTGTGGAGTTTACTTAATTTTTGCAAATATTTAAAAACAATAATTAACAGTGCAATTTACGTGAAATTGCAGTGGTAAGTTTCCAATTTATAATTATTACTATATTGAACGTCTTTAAGAATAATATGTTAAAAGCCTAAAGCAGTAAAATGAATATGACGCTTAAGCGGTAAGAATAGGGAAATTGTTATGTGTGTTAGGTTGGGAATACTGAATGTGGTATTTCACACTTACCGCGTATTGGTTTTGTGCGGAAAGCAAGCAAAACCAATCCGCGGAAAGTCTAAAATTCCACATTCAGTATTCCCAACCTAACACAGATAACAATTTCCCTCTTCTTACCGCTTAAGTGACATATTGATTTTACTGCTTTAGGCTTTTAACATATTATTTTTAGAGACGTTCAATATAGTAATAATTATAAATTGGAAACTTACCACTGCAAGTTCACCTAAATTGCACTGTTAATTATTTTTTTTAATTAAGTAAACTCTACAACTCCACTAAAGTTACTGCATTCGTGATGCAAGTAACATTAAGGAAGCCGTGAAAAAATCAACAAGATTCCAGACTCATCATAGACTGAGGGAAAAAAAGACAGACGTATATCACGGCCTGGTGGAGTATAGTAAAGAGAGATAATATTTTAAAGCAACAATATTGAAGATAGATATTTTTGTTTTGCAAATTTGCCGTCATTGAACAGAAACCAAGATGGAGATTTCATTGCAACTAATTAGAAATACGTATTTCAGGTATGTAATAAACGATCTTCGCACAAAATAATGTACGTTACACGAGCGGTATGTTTTCTTTCAATTCTCGGAAATTAAAAAAGCTCAACTACGTTTCGCTTTTTCAAACTTTTCCTCGAACATGAAAACTTCAACATACCGCTCTTGTAAAGCATATTACTATTGTTTTCTTCCACTATGTTTATAATGTTAAAACAAGTGCTTGTACAAATTTTAGCCACTAGAACCCAATAACGAGAGCTCACCAGAAAGTAAGTTTCCCTGGGACCGCTTACAAAAAGAAAACACAATTTTATGGAAAGATTTATTGGTACAGAGACAGCAATTGTTGAGCTATTTTTCAACATATTCCCCACCGGAATTGAAACATTTGCCATACCGTGGGATTAACTTTTGTTCCTTGTGTCGTAGAAGTCTGCCGAATGACATCGGAATGAGTGTGTGACAGCCGTCTCCACCTCTCTGTTGATCCCAGGATATGAGAAAAATATCTGAATTCGGGTGGGAAATATGCTGAAAAAAAGCCCACAATTGAAGAGGTGGATTCCAAAATCAACTAAGTCAAAAAACTATTTTTTTTCTGGTCAGCAATAAAACTGAAATAATTATTTTGAAGCTGATTGTTATTTGAATAATTTGTGTAGTACCACATCCTTCATAACATAGATATGACATTACGAAATATTTGTAGCATTTACGTTTATATCTTAAAATTTATAGGAGCGTGTTTTTTTTTTTTTCAAAATTGCACCAAGTCATGACTTAGCTTGATTTGGAAAAAAATCAGAATAGTTTCCTATACTGGTTAATTCACGTATGCTGTATTAACTCAAGAAAATGTATAAAAACAGGAGATACAGTAGTATTAACAAAATTTGAGACCGAATGAGCAGCGCTCGTGTTCGGTCGCAGTTCAGATATGTAGCACATATTTATTACTAAATACTGTAACGTTTTACGTGTAAGTTTTAACATGGAATATTACATTTTCCATTTGCAGAAATAAAGAATTGAATTGCAAACGCTGTGCTAAGTGAAAAAATATTACAGTCTAGGTATTAGACAATACTTTAACTTATTACATACTAAATTGAAAATGGTTGAACTGAATATTACAATGTTCTATTTTCACTGAAATTGAAATCTAACTTATTTATTACTACATTAATTGAACTTAATATGTACATGTTAGTTTCAATATGAAACTTTACAACTTTTTTTTTAAATTTTCATTTAAAGAAATGGCTTTCCTTCGTCATACATACGAACAGTATTATCATTATCCCCTTCAGATTTGGCTTTAGTATTTTCCTCGGGTATGTATTTCATCAAATTAAGAACGTCATTCCTTTTTTCAAAGCTAATGGTATTTTTTAATATTACATCAGGAATATTAGTAGCGAACTGCAACCTGCAATTACAATAGGACTGAAATAAACCGCGCCAAACACTGCTAAGTCAGCTGTTTCGATAGCCAGTGCGCATGTGCATTGACTTAATTGGGTCTGGAATAAAACGACAGTTGACTTAGTTGGATTTTGAAAATACCGTCAATTTTGACATTTAAAATCGATATGCCTTATTTGGATTTGACTTATATTCTGTTATTAGAATTGTGTAACATGTACAGGAGAACATACTAAGCAGCATAGCTAAAAATCACCAAAACTTGACTTAGTTCGTTTTGAAATCCACCTCTTCAATTGCTGTATCTATCCCAATAAATCTTTCCGTGAAATTGTGTTTTCTTTCTATAAACGGCCCCAGGGAAACTTATTTTTACGGGCCTCGTAATTGCGCTGGAGTGGCCAAAATTTGTATAAGCACTTGTTTTGACATTATTAACATGGTGCAAGAGAAATAATTAACTTTTTATCTGCCCCCCCCCCCATGAGAATGTTTGCTTGTTAGTCCACCGCTGTGGCCTAATGGTTAGCATGTCTGATCGTAATGCTTGCTTAATGCGTGCGTCCGTTATATTTGTAATATTCGTAAGTATGATCATGTTTCCCCGTCTTTCCAAACTCTGTCTTGGCTAAGGCTAAGCGATCGACGAGCCCTGCATTCTCTTGTTTTCTTATTTCAATTTCTGCGCACCACTACCCCAATCTATTTGGCTTCTCGTTTTCAAAATTTATCCGCATATCATCAGCTAAGTACAAGATCTCATCATAACAATTTACTCATTATACCCTACCACAAGACATCTTTATATTCTTCATCTTATATAGTTTCAGTTGCTAGAAATTGGAACTCGCTACCGAGTGATGTAAGGGGTTGTTGGACAATAACTTCATTTAGGTCAAAATTACATAAATTCTTACTTAACAAATTAATTACTGATTAATATTTATTACATATAATGAAACTAACATCTGTCCATTCTTATTATTATTATTAATTTCTCTAAATAGATTTACAAAACCTCTAATGGCAATTACATTAATATTCTCATTATAGAAATATATTTTAGATTTATATATATATATATTTTTTTCTCCCTGTGACATAGTTCTAGTAAGCTTATATCAAATTAATTTTCATCATTTTACTAGCTATCTCAAATCTTAAATTAATTATAGGGGAGAGTCGGGTAGTATCGGACATCGGGTAATATCAGACAGTGCGTTTCTTTCATCTAACACCATATGGTAGTACCTGAATGACATGATTACTTTTCTCTATGCGACATCACAGAAACGTAACCATGTCAATCAGGTACTATCATCGTGTGGTAGATGAAAGAAACTCACTGTCCGATAGTACCCGACTCTCCCCTAATTGATTGAATCAAATTAGCTCATAAATTAAGTTTCTACTTTACCTTATAGGTTTATCTAAATTTAAATAAATATGTAGTCTACTAGTCGTTAAAACTTAACTGAAGAATATTGCTGGAGAACCTTTTAAGTGTAGTGTAAATATTCGTAATTTAAATATGTATTGTGGTCGACCTGGTTGGCGAGTTGGTATAGCGCTGACCTTCTATGCCCAACGTTGCGGGTTCGATCCCGGGCCAGGTCGATGGCATTTAAGTGTGCTTAAATTCGACAGGCTCATGTCAGTAGATTTACTGGCATGAAAAAGAACTCCTGCGGGACAAAATTCCGGCACATCCGGCGACGCTGATATAACCTCTGCAGTTGCGAGCGTCGTTAAATAAAACATAACATTTCATATAAATATGTATTGTATTGATTAAGGCTGGTTGAGTGGAAGAGAAGGCCTTATGGCCTTAACTCTGCCAGTGAAAATAAAACATTATTATTATTATTATTATATTATCATTATTATTATTATTATTATTATTATTATTATTATTATTATTATTATTGAAACGAGCGGGCCCGGGTTCAAATCCTGGTTGAGACACGTCACCTGGTTGAAGTATGTCCCATACGTACATAGAACTTCTATATAGTTTCTTGGGAATCTCTTTTTCCCCCATCACATGTTTTTAGCGCCGGTGTGATCACTCACTGACACACCTTCCTTTGCTTTGCGCCGGTCTCTTCAAGTTGTTCACTGTAAAATGACTCCGCGCTTTCATACCGCAAAGTTGCTTACTAACGTACATGTGTAATAGGAGTTTACTGTGGAGTTGGAGTATGCGTAATGTGTTTGTATAGGAAGTTCGAATGAGTGATACTCTACATTCTTGATGACTTAAGCTTCAGGAATTCAGCCCTGTTCCCAGAAGTCTACAAAACGTATTACTCAGAAGTGATGCTGTATATATTTCCATTCATAGGGTAGAGTAGCATAAATCGCTCCGCTTCCTAAATGGCACCATTGCTAGTTTAAAACAAGTTACTGTAGTAGTGTAGCATCTAGTGGTATTGTTACAATCTACCATATGAACTTCCACCATGTCACTTGATTTCTGCCACTTCTTTGTGCTAGCAACGTGGCGATAGAGTATTTAATGTAATCGCTCAGGTGGATGTATATTTAGCTAACATTTTGTAACTAAATAACGGAATTGTATGCAAAGGAATCCATAATCTTAAGATGTTATTGGTTAAAAGAAATATTAAAGAACATTTAACTTTGTACGATTTTCGAACATGTGGTAATTACAGGCTAGAATGAAGGAAATAATAACTTATGACGTAGTTTCTTAATTCGCACCATTTTGTAGGTGCCTAATTCGCACCGGTGCGATATGAGCAACTGTGTCAATTCTAGCCGTACAAAAGAAGGCCCAAAAATTTTAACTGAACGAGGAATGCATCAGGTGGGTGCAATATCAAGTGGTGAAAAGGGCGTTAATACAACAAGTGTGTGTTGTACAAGCGCACCAGGTATTTTGTGCCACATATGAAAATTTTTAAACGTGAAACAGTGCATCCTACATTATCAGATAGTGTTCTTCCAGGATCGTTATTTGTTTGCTCAGATTCAGGTTACATCAACAGTGAACTATTTGTCGAATAGCTCAAACATTTTATTTGGCACTCAAACCTGCCATAGAAAAAAGTGCTGCTTCTGTATGTCCACCTATACGAACCATTACAAAAATTTAGAAGCTAGATTATCTCGGGAAAATGGTATGCTCCTGTTTCAGCTTCCTCGTCATAATACCCACAGGCCCAGCCTTTACATGTTTCTATCTTCAAACAATTTCAGACAGCTAAATCATGAAGCAGTTTTTAGGTGGCTTCGAAATAATCGTGGAGAAAAGGAGACGCAGTTTACAGTTTGAACTGCCTGGTGAAGCACATGGCAAATGTGTAACAATAAAAAACGCATTCAGGAAGTTTAAATGTTAGGTAATTTATGCTCTATTTTTTCAATTTCATTTGAAGATGCGTTACTCTCTTTCATTAATTTCAATAGAATTGTAATTTGCATTTATTGCATTATTCATATTAAATATTGTTCAATATGTTAAATATTAAAAGCTTTCCTTCATCCTGTTCCCTGCAGTTAAAGAGGTGCGATTTAAGAAACCGCAGGTGCTATTTAGGAAACTAGTTGCCTAAATGGCACCACTGACATGTGTTTCGAAAATGTTATTCTACTTCAAAAATATTAGATCAAATTGAAGGATTCTTTTTTACGTGAAAGGTAAATGTTCTGGGAATGTATTTCTGTAAAGGAATGCAGAAAATAAAAATTGTATTGTTCAATAAAAATTATAAATGCTAAAGTGGTGCGATATACGCAACCTTACCCTATACTGAATAGCATATTTTACATATTTGAACACAGTGGCGATATTGCTTGAATGCAAGCGAAAGAAATTAAATATATATTACTCATTTCTTCGTCCCTTGCTTCAAGTACAACTGATTACCACACAATGACCCTGCCACATAAAGTTTTTGATTATTCAGTGAAATAGTGGAGCGCCTAGTAGTGTCGAGGGTTAATACGTTACGCTGGCAACCAGGAGGTCGCTATGTAGTCAAGGAATTCCTCCATTAATCTACGCATTTGCAGCAGAAATATGTCCAAGGATTTCGCTCAGTCTCTAATCTAATAGAAATTAATACCAGGAATAACGCTAATTTGAGAAGCGCGCGCAAACGCAGATTATCATTCCGAGCGTGCACTGTAGCAGGATTGCCAACCTTACTTACTTACTTACTTACAAATGGCTTTTAAGGAACCCGAAGGTTCATTGCCGCACTCACATAAGCCCGCCAGCGGTCCCTATCCTGTGCAAGATTAATCCAGTCTCTATCATCATACCCCACCTCCCTCAAATCCATTTTAATATTATCCTCCCATCTACGTCTCGGCCTCCCTAAAGGTCTTTTTCCCTCCGGTCTCCCAACTAACACTCTATATGCATTTCTGGATTCGCCCATACGTGCTACATGCCCTGCCCATCTCAAACGTCTGGATTTAATGTTCCTAATTATGTCAGGTGAAGAATACAATGCGTGCAGTTCTGTGTTGTGTAACTTTCTCCATTCTCCTGTAACTTCATCCCGCTTAGCCCCAAATATTTTCCTAAGCACCTTATTCTCAAACACCCTGAACCTATGTTCCTCTCTCAGAGTGAGAGTCCAAGTTTCACAACCATACAGAAGAACCGGTAATATAACTGTTTTATAAATTCTAACTTTCAGATTTTTGGACAGCAGACTGGATGATAAGAGCTTCTCAACCGAATAATAACAGGCATTTCCCATATTTATTCTGCGTTTAATTTCCTCCCGAGTGTCATTTATATTTGTTACTGTTGCTCCAAGATATTTGAATTTTTCCACCTCTTCGAAGGATAAATCTCCAATTTTTATATTTCCATTTCGTACAATATTCTGGTCACGAAAATTTAGGGAAAACATACACATGTAGGAAAATAGGGTAACTAGGCTTGATTCTAGGGACTTTTTTGGACCGTGTTTTGAGTTTTTTTCTCGCTCAAAACACTCGTTTTCTGATTGAACATGTACATCGAATTTCCTAAAAATTTGCATTTGAATGAAGTTGGTTTGAAAAACTTGGTGTAATTACTCCACATTCTGTTCTTGGCAAAACAGTACGTCAATTCCTTCATTGGCAGCGGAATTTCTTTCTTGGAAAAAACAATAATAAATAAATGACATTGACGGAAATGACGATTATTGCACAATACTACTATTACTAATAAAGATAATACTATGTATGTGGAACATCAGCTGCTTGTCTATGCGGATGACGTGAATATGTTAGGAGATAATCCACAAACGATTAGGGAAACACGGAAATTGCTCTTGAAGCAGGTAAAGCGATAGGTTTGGAAGTAAACCCTGAAAAGACAAAGTATATGATTAAGTCTCGGGACCAGAATATTGTATGAAATGGAAACATAGAAATTAGATGAAAGAGTACGATGAAAGAGTAATGGAACGGAGAAAAATTCTCTCCGGCGCCGGGATTTGAACCTGGGTTTTCAGCTCTACGTGCTGATGCTTTATCCTCTAAGCCACACCGGATACCACCCCAGCGTCGGACAGAATCGTCTCAGATTAAGCTCCAACTCTTGGGTTCCCTCTAGTGGCCGCCCTCTGCACTACGTCATAGATGTCTATGAACGTAGGACCGAAGTCCACACATGTGCTGAGGTGCACTCGTTATGAGTGACTAGTTGGCATATGATATGCGTAAATCACTTCGTGATTTAAGACGGCGCTTATTCCGTCGGATCCCGGCCAACTAGTCACTCATAACGAGTGCACCTCAGCACATGTGTGGACTTCGGTCCTACGTTCATAGACATCTATGACGTAGTGCAGAGGGCGGCCACTAGAGGGAACCCAAGAGTTGGAGCTTAATCTGAGACGATTCTGTCCGACGCCGGAGTGGTATCCGGTGTGGCTTAGTGGATAAAGCATCAGCACGTAGAGCTGAAAACTCGGGTTCAAATCCCGGCGCCGGAGAGAATTTTTCTCCGTTCCATTACTCTTTCATCGTATTATGACGCAGAATATCTACATGGAAATATCATATCAACTTCGGTACATTAAAAAAAATAATATATAAAAATTGGAGATTTATCCTTCAAAAAGGTGGAAAAATTCAAATATCTTGGAGCAACAGTAACAAGTATAAATGATACTCGGGAGGAAACTAAACGCAGAATAAATGTTGGAAATGTGTGTTATTATTCGGTTGAGAAGCTTTTATCATCTAGTCTGCTTACAAAAAAATCTGAAAGTTAGAATTCATAAAACAGTTATATTACCAGTTGTTCTGTATGGTTCTGAAACTTGGACTCTCACTTTGAGAGAGGAACAAGATTAAGGGTGTTTGAGAATATGGTTCTTAGGAAAATATTTGGGGCTAAGAGGGATGAAGTTACAGGAGAATGGAGAAAGTTACACAACGCAGTACTGCACACATTGTATTCTTCACCTGACGTAATTAGGAACATTAAATCCAGACATTTGAGATGCGCAGGGCACGTAGCACGTATGGGCGAATTCAGAAATGTATATAGAATGTTAGTTGGGAGACCGGAGGGAAAAAGACCTTTGGGTAGGCCGAGACGTAGATGGGAGGATAATATTAAAATGGATTTGAGGGAGGTGGGATATGATGATAGACAGTGGATTATTCTTGCATAGGATAGGGACCGATGGCGGGCTTATGTGAGGGCGGCAATGAACCTGTGGGTTCCTTAAAAGTCATTTGTAAGTAAGTAAGTATACGTATGTATGTGGAAGATTTTTGGGAGGAAATTACTCAGGTAAAAAAAATGACGTTACGGTGGCATTTCCAATCCTAGTTAATCTTCTTGAGCATATTTTGATATGACTACACTCAACTGCTTCTGTGTTCAGAGTTTTTTCACTTGTAAACAATATGAAAACATGGAGAAGGAATAAACTTGCCAGCTCAACAATAATTTCAGGTCTATTGCAAAATAGGGAAATAACGTAAGCGTTTCTGTGTTACAGGTTTTATAAAAAAAAATGGCATTAAATAACAAATCTGATAGCAAGTGTTTTCGGTATCTTGCAAAATTTCTGACCTTTTTTTTTTGCATAAAACATAAATCTACTGTTGAAAAAATACTGTAATAGCGTGCAAAATTGCAATAATTCACTTTTTATAATATTATATTTTGCAGTTTTTAGATAAATTTATTCCTTTCTAGGGAGGAAAAAGCAGTGGCTAGGGAAATTCCAGCACATGGGGTTGGCACATCTGCACTGTAGTGACATATACACATGCACCTTTATCTACTATCGCTAAATTAGTTCAGGATTTCCCTGAAGGGAACTCTTCGCTTTAGGATGGGAAGGGCGTGCAATCTGCGGCAACCAGTAGCGTTTGGAGAGGACCTACCTGTATAAATAAATAGCTAGATTTTTAATCTAAATCAGCTCCCAAATCTTGTATTAACATCTGAACTATATTTGAAACCGGCTGCAAACTCGCTGCCAATTGGCGCAGTGGGAGCTGGATTCAAATAATTAATAACAACGTTGTAACCCGGCATGAGTGTATTCAGATGCGTCCTCGATAAGCAAAGGCACTTAATTGAAAGATGGTTACCTCTATTCCCCACGCCTGTCTCATTTGTTATCAAGTGTTGAAATAGGAGGTGGCACTGATTAATGGTGTTTACCCAAATGAAATCAATTAACATAATCCCGATGGCTAACATACTGTGCATGGAGAGTTGTCTTATATCGTTCTTGCAGTCAAATGAGATTTCAAGTTCTGACTATTGAAAAATCTCGTTAAGTTTAAAACACACGCTTGATGCGAGGTGTAGAAAAAAAAAATAAAGATAACGAAAGGTAATAAAAAAACTGAAAAGGTAAAAACAAGGAATTGCTAGTGTATACGTGACTCGGGTAATGTGTTTAGGATAATGTAATTTCCCTTTTGTGTCTTGGAAAATTCTGTCACTGTTATGTCACATTAATTAACATGGTAAATGCAACGAAACAAAGAATCTATAAATAGCGACGGTGCAGGATATAATCTTACCTGCTTGAAGAAATTGGATGTCACATAATTAATGTAGCCGAAGCGGAAGAAGGGTGTGGTGCATTGATTTAACAGTTCTTTCATTATGTCCAACCCGTATCCATTAACTATAATCGGTATATAGGAGTACGCATTCATTTAGATATATTTTATGGTCCCTGCCACGCTAGTTGGGACGTGCCAGGATTTTAAAAAGGATTCTGAAGACAACTGACTGAACTGACAATGAATTATCGAGAATGGTGCTTGGTCCATCTGAAATTTCTCACCCATTTCCTTTTTAGTGTAATAGCGAAGGCTCTTTTCGAAATAATATAAGCGTCATGGTATTGTACTTTACTTACACACACATGCTCACACACACGCACACACACACATACACACACGTGCACGTATATATACAGGGTGTTTCCGAGGTGGTCTTACAAACTTTCAGAAATAATGGCGAAGGACACATGTATCAATTTCAGATAAGGAACCCTGGTCCGGAAATGACCGACTCGAAAGTTACAAGCAAAAATAGTTGTTTGGAAATGAAATAATTTTATTCCTCTGTACACCTTATTTATGTGTATTTATCTGTACATCTTACACATACTGTATTCATCTGACTTTGTTTAAGTTGTCTACTATTGTGGGTCCCTATCACCACGGCATGGCGCGTCCTCAGGTTGCGGATAGAGGAGACGGCCTCCAGATATGGAGGGTAGCTGCGAATATATTGAATAAGCAGTCGTAGACAGCCGATTAGGGGTGGTCCTCCAGCATGGGGGTTGGGCGAAGGGCTAACAACCCATCACCGTAAAAAACAGCATGTTACGAAACCTAACAGTAAGCCTCGGAATGGGACTGATTCTCCGGCACGACCACAGCAAAGAAAATACATATAGAGTGTTAGTTGGGAGGCCGGAGGGCAAAAGACCTTTGGGGAGGCCGAGACGTAGATGGGAAGATAATATTAAAGTGGATTTGAGGGAGGTAGGATATGATGGTAGAGACTGGATTAATCTTGCTCAGGATAGGGACCAATGGCGGGCTTATGTGAGGGCGGCAATGAACCTTCGGGTTCCTTAAAAGCCAGTAAGTAAGTAAGTACTTACAGTATTCCATTCAGTGCGCTGTCTGAGGGGTGGGGACAGGAAACTACACTAAAGCAATGCAGATAGCGTAATGTGTAATGGACATGGTCGGTCCTGATATGCACGTCTGTAGACAGCAGTGTATGTGTACAAGTTGCAGTGTCCAGTCGATCAGTCCTAGTGAAATGGACGAGTACACGAGATCGAAATAAGCAGACCTGATTTTCGAATACGGATGAGCCAATGGGAACAGCAGAAAGCTCACAGATTGTATCGGTACAAGTACCCACGTAGGAGACATCCGGCCTATACCATCTTTCCACTACTGTTCCAGAGGTTAAGGGAAGGAGGGCACGAGGTGCCAAATTACAATTCCATTTCCACACAATTATTTTTGCTTATAACTTTCGACTCAGTCATTTCCGGACCATGGTTCCTTATCTCAAATTGATACATGTGCCCTTCGCCACCATCCCTGAAAGTTTGTAACACCACATCGGAAACAGCCTGTATATATCCTTCTTTCAACTTCATGTAGGCCTAATACCGTAATAAAAGAGTTCGGAATTACTAATATTTTATTTACTCTAAAATAGAATTGAAATTATTTGAACCCCTTTCTTCTACAACGAAAATGTTAAAGGTAGAAGGTTGGTTTCTATCCTAGTTATGTTTATAGCTGCGTCTGTGGCCAATGCTAGCATTGCAGCAGTTTTTTTTCGTGATTCCACATATCCCCCTCATTTAAATTACAATCTGCATTGGTTCAAAATAGACTAGGGTGAAGTCGTAAGGGTAGTAGATTTCCAATGCTAATGTAAGAAGGACTCGGGGCTTCGGGTCCTGGGATTATTAGCTATTCGTCAAGGATTGGACTTGGCTCTGTCAGAGCTGAGTCAGGATAGCCCACCTGTCAGCGTCGGATTATGTTTGTACTAGCTTGGTCTATCATAATCTCGTACCCAAGTATTTCAGTACTTTAATACTCAGACCAACATAATTATGTACATACATACATACATACATACATACATACATACATACATACATACATACATACATACATACATACATACATTGCATACTAGGGAGGATTGGAAAGCAACGCACAACAATTTGTTTGCCGTATACTATTTTGGTTAGGACGTTGGCAGATAGTTTGAATCTTGTCTCGATTAGGTTCACCCTGGCGGAACGAGCGGTAACTACTGAGTAAAGATGGCACTTGAAGAGCAGCGTGGTGTAGTCCGTTTTTTTCCGAGCAAAACAAAAAAGTCCGATTGAAATCCATAGGAAAGTGTTGGAGGTGTATGGTGCTGATTGTCTGGATCGTAGCAACATCCCCAGGTAGTGCAGGTTCTTCGAAGAGGGCCGAGTAAATCTTACCGACAAAACACGTTCCGGCCGACCAGTGACCGCTGCAACACCACCCAATGTTAGAAGCATTGAGGCGGCAGTCACTCACCCTACAGCCCAGACCTCGCACCGTCTGAGTTTCACCTCTTCGTACCAATGGAAAATTTCTAGGAGGCCAACGCTTTGGTTCGGATAAAGAAGTGAAATCAGTCGTGCGCAGGTGCTTATGCGCCCAGAAAACGGAGTTTTATGTACGAGGTGTACTGAATCTGGTGTCACGATGGGGAATATTTGTCGAGAGACTTGGTTTCTGTGTTGAAAAATATGTAAAACGTGTATCTTTTTCTGCATTATTTCGTTTTGCTTTCATATTAAATATGTTGCCACAAAAATGGTTGAGCATTACATTTCGATCCTGCCCCATACATACATACATACATACATACATACATTACATTATATACATACACTGGCCTACATACATTACATTACATGCGGTGCTATCCTTACATAAATGTTCTCGGACAGAAATGAGGCTTAAGAGGACACTATGGTCAAATAATGCTGAAAAATTAAAGAAATCTATTTTTTGTTTTGTTTTTATGATCGTAATTATATTTGAGCCTGTTTTAAATGATCTAGCCATATAATCAAATATGGCCAAATATACGGTGTACAATGCGTGAATGAGTTGAAAGAAATGTTTTTTTTTTAATTCTGTTTTATCGATTTTAAAATTTGAAGTATTTTATTGAATAAAAAATTCTCCTTGCACAACAGTTATTGTAAAATTGGTCTGAAACTTCTCACAGAGGTCAATGAAATGTTGATAAATAAAATTTAATCAGAATTTGTTTGAAATTCGGGTCATATTCATACTGCACTTAGGATAAAATATGTTGTAATGTTAAATTCATGAAATTTAAAAATTTATTGTGACTCTCTATTTAGACTGAGCTCAAAAAGCTAATTAATTTCTATTCTCATGACTATTTTCAAGCTTTTGAGCAGATATGAACTGAAAATGTTGAATCAAGAAGCCTTTTTAGTGACGTCAGTACAAAATATATTTAAAATATATAATTTCAAAAACTATTAGTCTTAGTGAAACAACATTTTGTTCAGATGATAGTCTTGTAGAACAGTAAATTGTGGAAATTTTAAAAATCATACAAGTGTCACCTTAACAGTTTAATATTGTTTTGAAGTGAATTTGGCCCTGAAATTCTCAACACCACTACAATGTAATTTGAATTAAAATTTACTAAACAATTTTTTTCTCAACTCAATCTTCTTTGACGTTCTCATTTCTTATAACGCACTACTTACACTAGGTGTTCATTTCAAAATGTGTCATGACATCACTGTTGTGAGTCAACGATTTGAAGCGAGTTTCAGCTTTTATGTCAGAGAAGTTGCCTATATTTAAGGCGTTCAATCTGAACATGAGAACGTGTACGGTATAACTTGAACGTCGTAGCAACAGATGGCGGTCTGTACGGACTGTGTGCTATCATAACCTCTTTCGAACTGTGTTTTGCTCGAGCAAGTCGTACGCAGGATATTTGTTATCATCGGTTGCGTACGGCAACATTCCACAATACAAATCAAATGCTCCGTGTCCATGTTGACCGTCGAAGTTAATGTCAACAAATACGTAAGTAATCGTTTTGACTCTCTTCCCATATCCCCGACAGTTAAAAAAAAAAACTCACCTCAGTAGACTACGTGTTTCTAAACAGTTCACATTCCTGCCACTACCAGCGTTGCCGTACGTATCGGTACGTACTCTTTAGAATGAACGCCGTACTTGCTAGGCAACTTTTCTGCCACATAAGTAATTAGCCTTTGCGGAAGTGTAGGAAGATTGAATTCTCTAGGCTCATCGACTAGCCATATGACGGCATACAGCGGGCCATGACACACTTTGAACTGAACACCCAGTATGTACACTGTTAGTTACCCATGATCCTCTATCCAGCATTGTAAACACACGTTTAATAACTTAAAAGAAGGCGCATTCATCTTTGTGTCCCAGAAATCAAGTTTGTATAAACTCAGACTAAAAGCCGGTGTTGAATGATGCCGACCACACCAATTGTAGACAAGACGCAACAAAGACTTCGAAACTCCTTGATATAAGTGACAAGTGCTTCCAGCGCGTGTAGGAAAGCGACGAACTTATTTTTGGGGCAATGCCTTGTTCGGAACACGATTAATGCACAGATACAGACAGGCTCAATTATGGCGCGTCTTTAAATAAAAAGAAAATGTCTGATTTTAATTATTTACTTAACACAGGTCTGAAAGACGTCCACCGCTCAACAGAGTGATTGATGTCGGCTTATTTAACCTATTTACAACGTTTGGCATCCAGATATCTAAGGACGAATATGTTTACATTCAGCGTACATTCTTATGAGGTTGGACATAAATAATTATTTAAGGTGTATGTACACCTTTACATACAAAAAAATTTGTTTTGTATAATTTTGCTCTGTAAAATTTTTATACAATTTAGAATGGTACCAGAAAGAGAATGAAGTGAACAGATCCCTTGAAATTATGTCTAAATTGTTTTTAAAAATTATTTTGTTTATAATTTTGATATGCGACTTGAAACATGATAGCTCATGCAGTTTTTAAGATAGAGCCACAGTTTTTTCACTGTTTTATAGCTAAAACTATTCTTCAGTGCCTGACATAGAGCTATTTCTTATTTTTATTTACATTAATTAAATATTACCATATATGTAACTTACAATAATATTTTATGTTGCATAAATCATGTAAAAATCCATAGATAATTATTAATTGTATTAATGTTATTTTACTCATTGTCAGGCACTGGGGGGCATTTCAAGCTTCAAAATGACACCAATATCTTCTTGGTATCTCTATATTTGACTGAGATATCATGTTTCAAAGAATTAAATATTCTAAAATTACTATTTACAGGAAATGAGCCACAAACTTTCAGAGCCTAGAAGACTCCATCATCATATGTCACCCCTTAAGCAGCTTCATGTCGGTCCAGTTTCAGCTCCTTTCTGCCTCTCAAATACCTCCGCCTTGTTTTAACTTCAGGTGTTGAATGTTTTTTTTTGGCACTTTTGTCCCTATTTCCATTGATGCAACAAATCCTGCGATGGTGTTTGTCCCAGGGTTTATGCCCATCCTCCTCAGAATTGTAATTTCTACTTTTGGACTCTTATTAAAATGACGTACAACATCAATGACACACAAATTTACAGTTTTATGACTAACAGTAAAAGATTATAAATTACTTCATTATGTAAAAAAGTTTTTTCTATCTAATGGTCACGCCCAGATATCTATGAATCTATTTCGGGACTAGAAAAAAGTTTATTTTACAAGCAATGCTGGACGAGGGGATTGACTGCTACGAAGATCACTCCAAAAGTAATGCACTCTAAAAGTAATAACCGTGGCTGATGACGCAGCAGTTTGGAAAATGGGACTTATCTGAAAAACCATAAGGCACAAATCGAAAATTCTTATATCAAATGAAAGAGGAGAAAATTCTCTATTAAATAGTTATATTTTGAAAATTCTAATTTTTCATCATTTTTTGCGTTTTGTGAGTGTACATATACCTTAAATAATTAAAATGTAGAGAAGGTTAACTTCAGTTTCTAAGTAATTTCCTTTTTATTTATTTACGTTATTTTATGTTCTTCTTTGATACTTACAAGACAATGCGTTATATCTTTGGACGAACATTATAAGCTATGTCCACAAAATGGACCTCCCTGACCATGTGATCTGCACAGTACAAGGGCACACTGGATAAAACATAAGACAATACACCTTGCCCTGTAAACAGGAGATAAATCTGCACTGGTCACGTCGAGAATAGAACCAAGGACCTTTGGATGGGAAGCGAGTACGCTAATCTCATATCCACAAAGAGGAAATTCTAAATAATTAAATAACCACCACCACCACCACCACGACCACCACCACCACCACCACTTACTAAAATAATTTAAATTATAGTTTATTTAACGACGCTCGCAACTGCAGAGGTTATATCAGCGTCACCGGTGTGCCGGAATTTTGTCCCGCAGGAGTTCTTTTAGATGCCAGTAAATCTACTCACATGAGCCTGTCGCATTTAAACACACTTAAATGCCATCGACCTGGCCCGGGATCGAACTCGCAACCTCGAGCATAGAAGGCCAGTACTATACGCTATGAACTACGCTACCGAGGCCGACTCTAAAATAATAATAATAATAATAATAATAATAATAATAATAATAATAATAATAATATTATTATTATTATTATTATTGTTATTATTAACAAGGAGCATTCTAAATTAAATGAAGAACGATGACCTAACACCCATAGGCCTGATGTACATTATACTGTACATTGTTCTTTTTTTCTTTTTTTTTAGAAGGTCTTCGATACTTTTAAATATTTTAAAAAATTCAATGTGATAGAAATGGAGCATATTATTTTTGAAACATTTTTATATCTGAATTAAAAATAAAATTAAAAATTTTGTGGCCCCAGGGGCAAAATTGCCCCCAAATTTTAATTTTCTTTGAAGACTTGATTTGGGATTTTTGGATGCCCAGAATGACTATGTGTCCAGTTTTTTTTTTTTCAATTTTTTACAATATAAATTCCGGACTGAAGGAGTTAACATAACATTTAAAGTAAATCTAATTTGTATCTTAATCCTGAGTTCGAACTTAAACCCACGAGTATGATATGTTCATACAGGCACAAGTACCTTTCAGCAATACACTCATTTTGCTTTCAACCCACTCACTGCAATGCAACTACAACGCATTTCATCGACATTATCCTGATTTCACTAACACTTCAAATGTTACAAATTAAATAAAATGTTAGGTCGAACATTAAAAATAAAACTAAACTGAAAGGAAAATAAGGAAGTATAGAGAAAGTTTCAGAATTAAAAGGAGAAAAGTAAGATTACAGAAATAAAAAATAAACAGAGAAGCGAACAAAAATAGCAGAATTGTGAGCGAGAAATATTAGAAAAAATTAGTTTATTAACAAACATACAGGGACATCATTTTATTTTTACTAACATTTCTAATATTAACCTGGATATACCTTTGGATTAACGGTTGAGAACCGGAAATACCGTTTGCAACCCCTTCCCCCTTTCACGATTGGAGTACGATGATACTGGTGTAAAATACAAACAAATCACTTTATTAGGTATAGGAGGGAAGAAAAGTAGTTTCTCCATTTACGTAAACTAGGAAATATCGCGATTTTGAGTTTGATAATTTTCACTAGAATTTTGTTTAATCAAAATACTGTACTGTATTAACAATAAGTGTTTTTACTCAAGAACTGAGTTATCCATTCGGACATACTCATTATGCTGTGAATATTATACTATCTACAACACATTAGCGAACAATATAGAGAATAGAATTAAATTGAAAGATAATAATAATATCGATATTTAAACACATTTTTCAAAATGGTGGCCGTTCATTTCGATAAAGGCTTCAGTTCTTTTGTGCCTATTATCGCACTATAGACTATTGTACCTAATTCTATTTACCAGTTTCTCCTCCGTACTAGTAACTCATGTTGAAATAATTATGTACCTACTCTATAAAAGAGTACCTTACTTATTGTAAATTCAATCTTCACTTCTGCTCGATTCGAAAAGATAAAATTACTCAGACATGCTATCTACTGTCCGTCCAAGTGGTTTTGTCGCAGGGTAGTAAAAAGGTGGGAAATCACGTGACCGTTAATTACTTAACGAGGCCCTTTTATTTAAGTTATTTTAAACGTAGACGTCCAATTCCTAACAGAAATTAATGTTTTCAGAAAAGAGCTAAGGCAGCCCAGCCACTAGCCTTTACAGAGGGGCGAGCAGAAGCAGGTGGGGGAAACCGGGATGCGACGTAGGCTAACGACGACAGTACTTTTGCGAAAATATGCTTCAATATTGAAAGCTCTTTCGTCGATGGAAAACGCGAACATATTTCTGGAAGGTACTATACTCACTAACTCAGTACTGTTTACTATGACCGCAAGGCGACTTTGACAGCATACGCGGCCTTGGTTCTGTGTGGAGGACGATTGGAAGTTTACTAGTAGAGGGGGTGGGAGTAAAGTACATTCAAAGACTCTGGTACAATAAAAATTGAAGTAAAAATAAAATGATGTCCCTGTGTAAATAAACATTTATTTTATTATCATTAAAAAGAAATAATATACGAAAAAATCGAGGCTAAGATGTGAAATAGAAGCTCGTATAGATCTAAAAGCAATATGAAGGTCTGCGTGAAGGAGTTAATCCCCTGAATAAGGAACGCAATTGCGCGGCAAGTCGGACGTGGTACAAAATCGAATTATGATAAGCCTCTAGGCAGGAATTGTGGAAGTGCCCGAGGCGCTCCTCTGCCAATTAGGTTGTTAGTTAGTCTGGTGGCCAGTGTGACGAAATTGAATACAGTAAATATTGGGACACGAGGCGCTGGCTCAGACTACATTAACTAACAAGCGCCCTCTGAAGATGTCGCATATCGATCTTTTCGTCGTCCCTCATGTCCCCCAACCTTCCACTCTATCCTGGAGAAAAAGATACGCCGCGCCGAGTCGGAAACTGGGGAAGAAAGATTAAGTAACCTTGGTTTGGGGGGGGGAGAAGAGAGCAGACGAGATCTTCAAGACCTCTCGACGATTAATCTTGGTGGAGAAGAAGCCGCAGTATTATATTTTACGCATATCAAAATAATATGTAAAGTGATATGTTTCTTTTTAAAGAGAAACAGGGAAGAGAGTGGAGGGACACGCAAAATAAGGATTTACTCCCTCTCTTTTCTTAAGACACATAACAACTTTATTCGACCGGCTTTTGGAGCAAAATAAGTATAATGAAATGATTACCTTTGTTCTCTTGAGGTTCATGCGGACTCGATTGTGGTTACTACTGCAGAGGGTTCGGATTTTTAAGGAGGGGTAATTACGCATTGCTGACTTAACTTGTTGTGCTAACCCCACGCTAGGCGCATTGTGACTCACATCGACCTACTGTCCTAAGATTCTCTCTATATCAAAGTCCTGTACAAGCAACGTCACATTCCCCCTGGACCAGCCTCCTCCACATGTCGCTCATCGGTGTTGGGAGGAAATGCTGATGAAATGCTGTTGGACATATTGTGATAACGAAAGAAGTCCAAGGGAAATGGAATTCTCCCTTCCTAGCTCGATTCTATTATAATTATATCACATTCTCAACTTTTTTAACTTCAAAATTTTCAACTATTTTGTCTAATTCTGCTTTCACGTTTCCTATTTTCTCCAATTCTCCTTCCATTCTTCCTACTTTGTCTAAATCTATTTCTACTCTACTTATTTTGTCTAATTCTCCTTACAACTCTATTTGTCTAATTCTCCTTCCATTCTTCCTATTTTGTCTAATTCTACATCTACTCTACTTATTTTGTCTAATTCTCCTTACAACTCTATTTGTCTAATTCTCCTTCCATTCTTCCTATTTTGTCTAATTCTACTTCTACTCTACTTATTTTGTCTAATTCTCCGTACAACTCTATTTTGTCTAATTATCCTTCCATCCTTCCTACTTTGTCTAATTCTACTTCTACTCTATTCATTTTGTCCAATTCTCCTTACAACTCTTCTATTTTCTCCACTTCTCCTGCCATTCTTCCTACTTTGTCTAATTCTACTTCTATTCTGCTTATTTTGTCCAATTCTTCTTACAAGTATCATATTTTCTCCAATTCTCGTTCCATTTTTCCTACTTTGTCTAATTCTACTTCTACTCTACTTATTTTGTCCAATTCTCCTTACAACTCTCCTATTTTCTCCAATTCTCCTTCCATTCTTCCTACTTTGTCTAATTCTACTTCTACTCTACTTATTTTGTCCAATTCTCCTATTTTCTCCAATTGTTCTTTCATTTTTCCTACTTTGTCTAATTCTACTTCTACTCTACTTATTTTGTCCAATTCTCCTATTTTCTCCAATTCTTCTTTCATTTTTCCTACTTTGTCTAATTCTACTTCTACTCTACTTATTTTGTCCAATTCTCCTTATAACTCTCCTATTTTGTATAATTGTCCTTTCATTCTTCCTATTTTGTCTAATTCTCCTTCTACTCTACTTATTTTATTTAATTCTCCTACCATTTTCTTATTTTGTTTCATTCTTCTCACATTTTTTTTCTATTTTGTCTAACAATTCTTCTTCTACTTTTACTATTTCATCTACTTCTCATTTCAATTCTCCTATTTCGTATAATTCTCCTTCATATTTTGTCTAATTCTTCTTCCAGTTTTCTTATTTTGTTCAATTCTCCTTCAACTGTTTCTATTCTGTTTCATCTTCCTTCAATTTCTCTTATCTTGTCTAATTCTCCTTCCATTTTTGCTATCTTGTTTAATTTTATTCTAGCTCCACTTTTCGTATTTTGTCTAATTTTCCTTCTAGTCTACTTATTTTTTCCAATTCTCCCTTTCATATTTTGTTTAATTCTTCTCCTATTTATTCTGTGTTGTCTAATAATTCTTCTTCACCTTTCCTATTTCATCCACTTTTTGTTTCAATTCTCCTATTTTGTATAATTCTCCTTCTTATTTTGCCTAATTCTTCTTCCATTTTTGCTATTTTGTTTAATTCTAGCTCCATTTTCCCTATTGTGTCTAATTTTTCTTGCACTTTCCCTATTTAGTATAATTTTCCCCTCCAGTTTTTCTATTTTATACATTTCTATTTTGTCTAATTCTACTTTTACTTTTCATATCTTGTCTAATTCTTCTTCTATTCCTCATACTTTGTCTAATTCTCCTTCCACTTTTTTATAATTCTCTTTCACTCTGTTTTGTCTCATTTTCCTTCCACTCTTCTCATTCTGTCTTGTTTTTACTATCAATTTTCTATTCTAATTCTTCTTCTATTTTTCCTCTTTTGTCTGAATCTCTTTCCACTATTTTTTATTTTTATATAATTCTTAATTTTTAAATTTTTAATATTTTTTTTTGTAATTGTCCTTCCACTTTTCCAATTCTTCCTCCACTACTTCTCCCACTTTGTCTACTTCTCCCTGTTTCACTTTCCATGCTATTTCCCTACCTCTGTTATTCCCCTACTTCACCGTTCTCTCCTCCTCTTGGTAACCTCTCCTCCATATGTTAACCTCATCCAAATCTTCCTTGACACTTGTTAATCATTTCTTACATGTCCCTGCAACTGACCCGACAACGGTAGGATGACACTGCATGCTGAAACACGCGAGGTTATCGACAGAGCTATAACCGGCACTCTCGACAGAGGAACGCAATCGTAGGTGCGAGTTGTCACGGCCGTGCCTACTCGTACATAATCCAAGTACTTGCAGCAGCGCTCCGCCATAATGGAATGTCAGTGTATTGGAGTGGAGTGACAGCTGTGGAGGAGCCGCCTGACATCTCCATCAACATCACGAGTCCCATCAATGTTTGGAGAGACAGGATTTTGTCTCTCTGTCCAGGCCTTTCTCCCTCTCGTGATTCAACGCTAACACCACAAGTTCCTCCGATTCTGAATAGAGAAGCACAAAATCGAAGCGAGGTCTCAAATTCAGGTCACCACTGAGAGCTCAAAATTACGTCATTGATCACGTGATCATAATCGACGAGAAGGCGTCAACGTCCAACAACGAGAGTCTGTATTGAATAGTATTTGAATATATTTGAACAAGGAAATATCATCGCCATCATCACACTAATCATCATTGTCATCATCAAGGCTCCCTCATCGTTTAGTCATCATCTATACTAATAATAAATCTGTAGCCGAAATTTTTCTGGTAATTTTCGATTTTCCAAAAATAATTGGTCCTAACATACATAATTAACCGCTCTGAAACCGAAAATCGCATTTTTGACATTTTTGTTTGTATGTCTGTATGTTTGTTACCTTTTCACGCGATAATGGCTGAACGGATTTATATGAAAATTGGAATATAAATTAAGTTCGTTATAACTTAGATTTTAGGCTATATGGTATTCAAAATACTTTATTTAAAAGGGGGGTTATAAGGAGGCCTGAATTAAATAAATCGAAATATCTCGTTTATTACTGATTTTTATGAAAAATGTTACATAACAAACGTTTCTTTAAAAATGATTTCCGATAAGTTTTATTCTTTACAAAAGTTTGATAGGACTGATATTTAATGAGATAAATGAGTTTTAAAATTAAAATAACGCCATCTAAGACGGTGCAATGAATTAAGAACAAATTAATGACTTCGTCTATAAGGGGCCTTGGACATCAACAATCGAAAGCTATTAAACATAGCCTACAGAGAATTTTTCTGTGTTTGTACGAAGTAATATCAGAACATAAATTAACCGATTTGTATAATTAATTATTATTTCATCATTGGAAAGTGTAGTTTCTCTAGATGGATATAATGCTATAATGTTATTACAGTAACGTCTGAGTAAATCGAGGACAGGTAAGATTAAAATAGCTTCTTATGCACAGAAAATTTGATAGGCTATTTTGTACATTCGTTTTCTGTATTTCTCAAAATAATATTTATGTACACTCATTTTAATCTCAGAGAATTAACGAACAACGAGAGTGTATTGATTTAGTATGCAGTAATAGTACGTTAGCTTAGCAATCAATTATTTTATAATTCAAATTTTAACTATGCTCAATTGAATCGTGTTAAAATAGGTACATAAAATATATATGCAATAAATGCAATGCAAAAAAAAAAATTGGGTAATGAGCGAAGCAGATTATCTTGCGCTGTTGTAAAAGTTGTTCCCTGGATCAAATGTCCTATTTTAATTATGTAATTACTTTATATTTATTTCTAACGGGTGCAGCGGAGCGCACGGTTACGGCTAGTTAAATATATATTCTCTTCAGTTAGCCATTTATTTATTCCTTTTTAGAAGTGTCCACATTTCATTCAAACGAGTACAAGTGAAATTTATCCAGAACATTGGCTGTATTTGAGGAAGATTTTCGCGGAATATATTCGTTTTGTCTGCAGTAGCTACACAGAGTCCGCAATTATTATCAACATTCGGATGCAATGAAAATTTAACTCCCATGGTACATACAATACGGTCAATTTTTATGACTATAAAGTGGTTTAGAGTCTCGGCGTGTTACCCTTACTATACACGGAGATCAACTATTATAGGCCTACTATTCAAAATATCTATCATAAGTAGGGACCGGATTTTTATTTAGTTATATATTATATTCCTTTCAGCCTAACCATATATAAATAACAAATCTTTGCGAATCTTTTAATTACCATTAATATATTAAAATTTGATACCACATATTTACCCCACATTACACATTATGGCTTGGTATTACAGGGACATCACTTTATTTTTACTAACATTTTTAACATTAACCTGGCTATACTCGGAAACACTGTTACCCCCTTCCATTACAGGAGTTTGGAGTTGCTAGTGCAATATGTAAACAAATCATTTCACTAGCTATAGGAAGAGAGAAAAATAGTGTATCCATTTATGTTACAGGGAAATATAGTATTACGATTTTCAGTTTGGTCATTACTTTACAGTATTTTATCAAAAAACAGTAGAATAGTAACATTTTTTTTTTCACAAACTCAATCTTCAGGGGGTTATATTCATTATGTAATGTCTACTTTATTCATCATATTAGTCCACACCTGTGGAGTAACGGTCAGCGCGTCTGGCTGCGAAACCAGGTGGCCCGGGTTCGAATCCCGGTCGGGGCAAGTTACCTGGTTGAGGCTTTTTCCGGGGTTTTCCCTCAACCCAATACGAGCTAATGCTGGGTAACTTTCGGTGCTGGACCCCGGACTCATTTCACCGGCATTATCACCTTCATATCATTCAGACGCTAAATAACCTAGATGTTGATACAGCGTCGTAAAATAACCCAATAAAATAAAAAAAAATTGATCATATTACTAACCTAGTTTATTTCTGAGAATTTTGTAAGCACTTCCGTAAGAAACCCCAATTTCTACAGCTAACTTCTTGACCGAATTATTACGACCTCGTTGCATCCTTTCTCTAGCATCTTCTACAGCATCTTCTGTCACCTTTGTTAGCCATCTTACACTTTTCTTCCTTTCTGTACACTCTGTTGCTCTAAATTTATCTACCAAATAAATGACATTTCTACGAAAATATTCCGTAATGATATAATCAGGAAATTGTGAAAAAAAAAAAAAAACCAAGAAAAACTGTTGTTCACAAAACTCTTGTTTAAATAATGCTGTTAAGTACCGTACCATATTATTGGGTACCGTACTTTCGGTAACTCTAATCTTCACTTGTGCTCAGTCCACACAGATAAATTCAGTTATGCTACACACCATACCTATGTGAAAATAAACTTCAATAATATAAGCTCTTTCTTCGATAGAAAACGCAACTTATTTCTGAAACACACTGTACTCTGTACTGTTTATTTCACTGCTAGCAACAGCGGCCGTAAGTTTGTGTGACTGACGTTAGCAAGGACATTAGTGAAAGGGGTGGGAGTCAAGTACATTTAGAAACGCAGGTACAATAAAAATTGAAGTAAAAATAAAATGATGTCCCTCTACATAACTCTACATATTTAGGGGTTTTATTCATTTTTATTTCTCTAAAAGGAAAAAAAAAAAAAAAAAAGAAAGAAAGAAAACTTCTGCGGGAGAAGTTTACAATTTCAAATACACAGATTTAAAAAGCCTTTTTACGTACCCAAGAAAGGATATATTTCGGGACGAAACATAACGTCCTTAGTTTCAGAAAGTAATAGAGGCACCCACCCCATACCGCCCACTGTAAATATGAGTGAACAAAAGGCAACCTTCCTTACACAACTATCTTGTACTGTAAAAATCACTCAGAAAGTAAAGTTGCTTTCATGCGGTGGAATGGGACGACGACGACGACATGATTTGTTTCGAACTATAATTGTTCTGCACACGTCTTAACAAGTCGTTCCCATGCAATTTGCAACCTTACCCACCCTCTTCCTAATCCTTCCAGGGAAAACCCGCGTCAAGTCTGACATGAGCTGCTATAAAGTAGCCGACTTTTGAAAAGGAGCTGGAGTAAAGGAACAAACTGGAAAGATGTTCTAAAATTAAAGTAAATAGCTTTTCAGGTTATTGCTAGATCTTTTTACTTTAAATTTAGTAGACCTATACGGAAATGGGATTTTCCGAGCAATTAGACCGTATAGTTCTCAGCTGGAATAATCCTACCCTTCTGAATGAGACAGGAATGTCACTTTTCAAACAATAGTTTGTAAATGTCTATAGTTTGAGATTTTAGTAGGTACTTTGTTTCTTACAGGGAGCAGCTAAAATGCATGTGTCCCACATCTCCTCTTATTTTCTCCTAATCCAGTAAAGCGAAACAGTGCTTGCAGTACTGTTGTCATTCATTTCACTCAGTTCTCTAGTTTTAGTACTTACAGTATAAAGTGCAAGTGAGTTTATCTACTGCTTTTAACTAACTAAAATGGTCCCTGTATCTTCAACCCTAACAATAAAAATAAAATCATGGATTGCGATGCACGAAGCTTTCACTACAGATGGAAACATAGTAATGTCTCAAGTGTCTGGTAAAAAAGTCGGGTGCTCTATGAAATCACAACTGGAGAGTTTTACCTATCCTATACCTGCCAGATATTGATATTAAATATTATCATGATTTTACATATTTTGGTACATATTCAGCTTATTTTTCTTACATAAATATGTACATATTTTACACCTTGATATTACATAAAAATCCGGTCCCTAGTCATAAGGGACAAAAACTAAATATTTATATATGGTGCAGATAGCTGGACATGAACACAAACCGACAAGAAAGGATACAATCTAATGATACATATTTCCTTAGGTATGCACAATCTATTGTATTCGTTCACATCTTGAGAGTGAACGGAAATCTATTTAATGTAATACATATGTTTTAATACGGTCAACTCCCAAATTGTGACCACCTCTTTCTGCTATCACTTTCAATAACAAATACGAGGGTCATTTCATAAATAATGCACAGTTGGCAATACTGCAGATTGAGTGACGCAACAATAGTGAAAATTACGTGTTGCATTTGAAAGCTTGATGAAGAAGCACGTAATTTTTCATCCATAGCGTACTCTGTTTTTAAATTACGAGAGCTAGAAATGGAGCCTGCACGTGTCTCGGGTACTGTTACTGTTGAAGAAAAAGATTCGACGTTGAAGGTCAAGCATTCTTGCGTTCAATTGTCGCTATTGATGAAACTTGGGTTAGAGACTTTGAGCCGGAGTTGAAAACACAGTCCAACGAGTAGATGTGTTCAGCTTCCTCACTAGATTGACACTACCGAACCGTGACAAATATACCGACAAGCCACACCGCTAATCTAGATTATTGGTATATAAACACACAAGGAGACACTCAACCTTCTGCAGATGGGCCCGTTATTTACCCCAAGAAATCGTAACGCCATTGGTCGCGCAGTGACAGAAAATCTCACACTAGATGTATGGAACCTCCATTACAACCAAACTACTTGAAATGTCTAACTTTTAAAACTACAAAATTATTTAAGCAGTTAAAAAGTCAGGTAGACTAGAAATAAACTGGCTTGTGACTTTGTGCGAGAGAAAAACTCATGTAACGATCGCTCATGGGTTAACAGTGTAATCCTTATTGATTAGCAATTTGCAATTATATGCATTTCAAGATTTCCTCTCCCACTTCAGTTTGTGGTTGCGAAAAAATCTGAAATTCTGTGCACGAATTATATATGATAACAAAAGTTTAACAACTCTAAATTCGTTCGAATTTACAATTTATAATTGGAATTAATCAGTTATTTGAGAAACCACACTAGTCCTTAATTATAGCTTTTGAGAAATCTACAAAAAACTGTCTACTGCTTATAAATATTTGACGCACGCTTTCATCTTTTTAGAGTGAATTTTTCTTATGGATTGAAATATTTCTAAATATTAAAAAAAAACATTAATTATATAAGAGAGCGCCAGGATGCCCTAAAGTTCGTGGACATGTGTTGTTTCTCAAACACCAGAAATGATTTCAGTGAAAAATTATAATAGTTTGTATTTATTTTGTCTGTAATTTAATGAGAATGAAATATATTTTATTTTGTATTTAAGTTAATGAGAATGAAATATATTACGTAGAAATTTAGTGCATAATGTATTTTTTTCCTTCCATATTACAAAATGAAAATGAAAATTCTAAAATGTATTAAAGTGAAAACACTTATAACTTATTGAAGTCCAACACTACAGCTCGTCTGGCACCCAATCTTAGACTAGAAAAATGTCTCTTCATAAAATCTTTTGATTTCATCCTCTTCCATAATATCATAACTTAAAATAAGGCGGACATGTCACGTTTCTCCTATAGACGTGTAAATACATACAGGCCCTATTGACGTCAAAAACTCAATAAACTTGTTATGGCTAAAAATGGACTTGTGTGGTTTCTCAAATAACTGATTCAAACACAACTATGTGACAACCAGAACTATGAAATGACTCATTTCCTAAATGCAATTTCAGTAAAAGTGAAAATGTTTGTATGTTTGTATGGCATTTGTTAAATTTTATTATTATTTTAAGTGTTACTAGCATTATATGTTACTAATATTTATTATATTTATCTGATGCATGTAGCCTATAAGATAAAACATTGTAATAAATATAAATAGATCATTTTCTTAATTAATAACAGTGTATATATCCAATAAATGATTTCTTAGCATCGCCACAGATGCACTTGACTGTGCTTGTCACTATCTCTGTCACTAGAGAGTTCTTGAAATTTATATTTTCTCCGCCATCCATAAAATATTTTGATATGATACCTCTTGCACAAAAGGGGAGATCTACAGTATAACTGAAACTTGATTAATATATTCCAGTATTATTTGTATTTATCCTGGTAATAATGAACAGTTTGACTCGTAGACATTTTGTTTTTCAGCATTAACTTTCCATGATTGTATGAGAAGATTCGAAGAGAACGGCAGTTACGTAGACCTTCGGCTCTCCCCTACTACCAATAATGCATAACACAATGTCAATACGGCGGTTGCTGTCGTCTGCGTTACAACGAACTTTACTGTTGCTTTTCGAGATCGTCATTTTTTTCCTGGTTATTATATGCTTATTTAAATTGTGTTAACTCTCGCTAAGTGGTTTTATATTTTATTTTATCTGTCTTAATATTTATTTTATGCTCGACTATGCCGAAATGTAGTAATTATACACCTGGTAGCAGTCCTTTAATGCATGTCATTAAAGTACACCTATTCATTAAAGTTCAGATTTTCATTTACTCTCGAATATGCAATCGAAAGACAACGAGGGAAACGTCACGGAGGCTGGAAATCCAATCCTGTCGCATAAGGTTATGTTCTGTTACTATAATAATTAGCGTTACTTGTAAATAATATTCAAATAAATTCAATTTGTCATCTCGTTTTTTAATTCTAAATCAATTTCCAGGTTATATCAAAATCAGTTCATGTTATTCTCTAGATTGTATCAAGGTCAATGACATTATTGTTCCTCGGAAAAAATCAATGCTTTCGCGTCTGCGCACATCTCACAATTTACGAGCTATGCACAAGGTCACTACCGCTCTCCAGTCAGATACGATTAAAATGAATACTTCTGAATAATTTCAAGTTAGAAATATGATCGAGCATAAAAAGTCGTATGAAACTTGCCTATAATGGTAATTAAGATGCTCGTACGAAAATTATGAAACTCGCTTGCGCTCGTTTCATAAACAAACATACTCGCGTCTTAATTACTATCATTATAGGCTCGTTGCATTATGTACTATTATTATTATTATTATTATTAATGAATTAATTTGTATTACAAACTTTGTATCTTCTCCGTCACGGTTATTATTATTATTATTATTATGATTATTATTATTATTATTAATGAATTAATTTGTATTACAAACTTTGTATCATCTCTGTCACGGTTATTATTATTATTATTATTATTATTATTATTATTATTAATGAATTAATTTGTATTACAAACTTTGTATCATCTCCGTCACGGTTATTATTATATTATTATTATTATTATTATTATTATTATTATTATTATTAATGAATTAATTTGTATTACAAACTTTGTATCACCTCCGTCACGGTTGTTATTATTATTATTATTATTATTATTATTATTATTATTAATGAATTAATTTGTATTACAAACTTTGTATCATCTCCGTCACGGTTATTATTATTATTATTATTATTATTATTACTATTATTATTAATGAATTAATTTGTATTACAAACTTTGTATCATCTCCGTCGCGGTTATTATTATTATTATTATTATTATTATTATTATTATTATTAATGAATTAATTTTTATTACAAACTTTGTATCTTCTCCGTCACGGTTATTATTATTATTATTATTATTATTATTATTATTATTATTAATGAATTAATTTGTATTACAAACTTTGTATCATCTCCGTCACGGTTATTATTATTATTATTATTATTATTATTATTATTATTAATGAATTAATTTGTATTACAAACTTTGTATCATCTCCGTCACGGTTATTATTATTATTATTATTATTATTATTATTATTATTATTATTATTATTATTATTAATGAATTAATTTGTATTACAAACTTTGTATCATCTCCGTCACGGTTATTATTATTATTATTATTATTGTTAGTGTTATTGTTACTACTGTATTATTTCTATCATCAACATTATTATTGATCTCTGTAAAATTTATGTAGACTACTGAACTGTACCCGAGCACGAGCATATGCTCATTTCGAGGAGCAACTCATATGTATCATTTCAAATGTAAATTGTGAATAAATTAGAATTAGAAATTAGAAATAACACATGCACAGAATAGGCCTATTTTGCAACTTGTTCGGTGTTTCAGAATAGGAGATTCTCCGTCGTCCTGGACGATGCGATGTCCGCTTGGGGAGGTTTCACTCTGCGCAGAGTTGAAACTGGCTCAACCATAAAATATCAACCTGTGCTAATGAACATATGCTGTGTGACGATGCGTTTATAAAGGGGCGCGTGAATCACTCTACTGTCCACGCAGTCGAACCGGCTGCGGGGCCGACACCATGCAAATCACACACTGCGGGAAGGGCACTTGCAAATAGATTTGTACGATAATTACATCGGATCAAGGGCGCTTCATTCAAGAGTGGATACTGATGGGGAGGGGGAAACGTTAGCTAATATATAGCATGTTCCAAAATTGTTGCAATGGATTTGTACCATTGTGTTACAAAGGGCCTATTTCACCTACATGTTACTAACCCACAATTAACTAATTGCAATTTAAATTAAAAACTGAAGTTAAGTTAAATCATATTTAATTCACTTTCATTTCACCAAACTAATACTTACTTACTGGCTTTTATTACCCGGAGGTTCATTGCCGCCCTCACATAAGCCCGCCATTGGTCCCTATCCTGAGCAACATTAATCCAGTCCCTACCATCATACCCCACATCCCTCAAATCCATTTTAATATTATCCTCCCATCTACGTCTCGGCATCCACAAAGGTCTTTTCCCCTCTGGCCTCCCAACTAACACTCTATATGTATTTCTGGATTCGCCCATACGTGCTACATTCCCTGCCCATCTCAAGCGTCTGGATTTAATGTTCCTAATTATGTCAGGTGAAGAATACAATGCGTGCAGTTCTGCGTTGTGTAACTTTCTCCATTCTCCTGTAACTTCATCCCTCTTAGCCCCAAATATTTTCCTAAGAACCTTATTCTCAAACACCCTCAATCTCTGTTCCTCTCTCAAAGTGAGAGTCCAAGTTTCACAGACATACAGAACAACTGGTAATATAACTGTTTTATAAATTCTAACTTTCAGATTTTTTGACAGCAGACTAGATGACAAAAGCTTCTCAACCGAATAATAACAGGCATTTCCCATCTTTATTCTGCGTTTAATTTCCTCCCGAGTGTCATTTACATTTGTTACTGTTGCTCCAAGATATTTGAATTGTTCCTCCTCTTCGAAGGATAAATCTCCAAATTTTATAGTTCCATTTCGTACAATATTCTGATCACGAGATATAATCATATACTTAGTCTTTTCGGGATTTACTTCCAAACCTATCTCATTACTTGCTTCAAGTAGAATTTCCGCGTTTTCCCTAATCGTTTGTGGATTTTCTCCTAACATATTCACGTCATCCGCATAGACAAGAAGCTGATGTAACCCGTTCAATTCCAAACCCTCTGTGTTATCCTGAACTTTCCTAATGGCATATTCTAGAACGAAGTTAAAAAGTAAAGGTGATAGTGCATCTCCTTGCTTTAGCCCACAGTGAATTGGAAAAGCATCAGATAGAAACTGAACTATATGGACTCTGCTGTAAGTTTCACTAAGACACATTTTAATTAATCGAACTAGTTTGTTGGGAATACCAAATTTAATAAGAATATCATATAAAACTTCTCTCTTAACCGAGTCACCAAACTAATACGCATTTAAAATAAAATCGATTAATTTAATTCTCAATTAAGTCATCATGGCTTTCGGAATCAAAGTAAAATAGTAATTTCGAAGGTTTTGTGTCTTGTTCCCGGCAGATCTCTTGACGGTACCCGGTGCAGGCATGGCTGTCCGGAGATTGAAACTTTAGCACATGTCTTGGGATTCTGTGAACAGGGATTGCTCTTGAGGAACTCTAGACATCATCTTATAAGATCCAAAATTGCTGCCGCATTAAGAAATAAGGCTGGATAGTAGAAGAAGAAATCTCCTGTCTAGCTGAAAATGGGTCAACGAGACGAGTAGATATTTTAGCGTACAATGCTGATACTAAACAGGGCATCATTGTGGACCCCACGATACGTTTTGAAGTAGAATGTCATCAGTCAGCCGAGGTCCATCTTGAGAAGAAGTCGATCTATGAGCCTACAGTCAATTATTTCAAGCTGAAGTTTGCCTTAATTCGCGTTGAGGTATTCGGCTTGCTCACAGGTGCTCGAGGGACTATAGGTACCAGCTTTTTTTCTAAGAATTTCGACGGCAGTTTGCTCTGCCAACATCTCTGAGGGATGACAGTGTGATAATTGTGTTAAAAAATCCTGTCAAATCCTGATTTATCACATGGTGCCACATTAATAGCAATTGTAATTTTTTGTTTCATTAAATTTAATAATTATGTTTACATAGGTATATTAATTTTTTTTGAGGATATACTGAGTCCGTAAGGGCTACCCTCAATGGGGGGGGGCAGTTTTTGTAATTTTGTAAAAATAAAAAGCAGTGAGTTCATTTGTTATATTAGAACAATAAAATGTCATCATAAACAGAGGTAACCTCAAAACATATTATTGTCATCGACAACAAAAAGACGGATGGGAAGACTTCAGAAGAAAAGAAGAAAGGTTGGAAAAAAGTTCAAAGGGAATTCAATCCAAAAATCATCATCATCAATGTTTTCAGGAATATTGAAGACAAAACGGGATAATAACGTAAATATTCAGATTTAAAATAGAGATAAAATATATTGATTACTAGGTTGGAATACCCTATGCGTGCTGACATTATAATCATGTACTTTTAACCCAGTAAACCATTCTTAGGACATTGTAATATCTATAGAACGTTCAAGCGGGAAGTGCATCGCATTCAATTGCCGCACTAACGATGTGAAAATAAGTTCAACACTGATACACTTTGACACTAATAATTATTTGCATGATTTTATTAACCAAAAATTTCCGAGCTAAATTTAATTTTGTGAACATCACTCAATTACTTACCGATAAGTATATTTTTCAATACTTGAATTGAAACTCGATTACTATTTTAAAAGCCAGAATACACAACGTTCGGCCTCGGTAGCGTAGTCGGTATAGGGCTGGCCTTCTGTGCTCTAGGTTGCAGGTTCGATCCCGGCCCAGATCGATGGCATTTAAGTGTGCTTAAATGCGACAGGCTCATGTCCGTAGATTTACTGGCATATAAAAGAACTCCTGCGGAACAAAATTCCGGCACACCGGCGACGCTGATATAACCTCTGCAGTTGCGAGTGTCGTTAAATAAACCATAGTTTATAAAAAAAATACACAACTGAATTTCCACTCTCTGTCAACTGAAAAATTCTGTCCTTTGAATTAGCTATTAGAGGCAGTACATGTCGAATCCATTCTGCCGCCCTCCTGCTTTGGAATAAATAACTACTATCATGGTTAACTCCCACGTGGTTTAAGGTGTCATTCTGCCACAATGACGCAAGGCTTGACCTTTATAGTGTTCCTTATTCGTCGATCAAATTGGCAGTTCAAAAGAACTTCATTTATAATTTAATTTTTATAGAGCGCTTTCAACACATTTCCGAAAAGCGTTAGCAGATGAGGTGAGGAATTTTTAAATCATTTAATTGGCAGTCTACGAAGAGAGACAAAAACTGCAATGTAGCTTACGGTTATAAGGTTAATATTTTCAATAAAATGTGATATTTCAGGCCCTCGCGTGATTGTAATGTGGGAGAGAATTTCGATATTAAATAGCGAGTACATTTTTAATTGGTTATTTAACTACGCTGTATCAACTACAAGTTATTTAGCGTTGATAAAATTGGATATATCAAGATCGTATCTGGCAAGGAGAGCGGATGATTCATCGTAGGTTTACCAGATACTCGCCTTACATTGGAGAAAACTTCGGAAGAAACCCAACCCGGTAATCAGCCTATACGGGAATCGAACTCGTGCCCGAGCGAGCCCCGAGTCAGTAGGTAGACGCCTGAGCTACGTCGGTGGCAATGAAGTTATCCGGAATAAATTAAGACAGGATAATATAAGTGCAGTTACTTTTTTACGAAGGGAAAACTTACAGCTTTCCCAACTACGGGAATGCATCATAGGACAAAGCACAGCTAACACACAGAGCAGAGAAAAAATAAATAAAATTAAAAGATAAGAACAGGATAGATCACAAAAGAGAAATACAATAAAAGAACAAAAAATAAAAGACAACAAAACTTAAATAAACTTAGTAAACGAACGGATTAAACGTTCAAGCAAATGTTGCTCTCGTTAGTACATAAAGTATAAATACCAATAGGATTACCATACAAGTATACGGGCTATTCCATATGAAATCGATCAGTAGAAAACCTCGCATTTTTTTAATACTCTAATTTTTTCCCTATTTATACAAGGTGCTGAGGAGAGTGCATTTTCAAAAATATACTATCGAAAGTCAAACTGTTTTCGTACTATTGAGCGACAAATTTAGCGTATTTTATAAAAACAAGCCTCTTTCAGCGCTCAGAACTCTGGAACCATTTACTGCAGAACATTGAACGGGAGCTCATTTTGAAGCTGACATTTAGTAGGTTATGATAAGAAGTAATACTTATTTTTATTGTATACAGAGAGACAGATAATCTGATTTTACTTACTTTTAGGCTTTTCGACAACTTGTAAAAATGTAAAAAATATTGAGAAAAAAACTTGCATTATGAAGAGGAATATGGCATTGTTTGCTTAGTGGCTCGGCAATAAGTTTCGAGGGTATTAAATAAATTATTTTCACACGCCTAGACTTGAACGGCGCAGTACCGCACGCACTGGCCGAGAGCTGAAGATAAGCGAGCATTGGGTGTCATTTTACTCCTGTGTTTATGAAAACTTGTGATAAAGCTAGCCCAGCCATGACTGCTAGACGACACATCACGTGTTTGTCTCCTGGCCTTGCTTGTGTCGACTACCTACAGTCAGCTGGTTAGTTCACGCGCGTACTATTTATTTTCTTTATTCGATAGCTATTTTCAATACTTTCTTATCAACGGTGCACCAGTAAAAAATATGTGTTTATTTGTACTTTCAATGCGGAATCTAACCATATATTTTAAAAATATTTTTTTCGTGGACAAAGGCGTCTTAATGAAGAAAAATCTAAATTTCTCCATTTCCATAAAAAGTAAGAAAAACTGTTTACATGTCAATATAAACTTTAATTTCTCAGCATAAAAATAAACCATGATTTTGATCACTGGGTGAAAGGGTTTCGGAGCTACAACAGTTTAAAGTTGCTAATTTTATGAAAATACGATCAATTTAAATATTTTTAATTTAAACACTATGAAGTTCTGATGCCTCAAACTTTGCACAAAGCACTGTATCACAGTTGTCAACGGACAGAAAAAGTTTCATTGTATTTAAAAATTGCAAGGTCAATTTTCCTCTATATTTCGGTCGATTTGAGATGGAATAGCCCATACAGAGAAAACATTATGTATAACTGATTACGAAATAAATTTATTATGTTGTCTCAAACGTTTTTCTTGTGACTGTGATTCGGTCAGTTCTAATCATTGTCGCCGTTTAGACACAATCTAATTTGCGGACGATAGAGTCGAGCTATTGATTTCGCAGTTACGTCGTTTGTACAAAAGATATGTAGAAACACTCACACAGTGATCAGAAACTTCCTCATTTCGTTACTCTTTTCTGTTGTTAAGCCAAACATGGAACAGTTCCCGCCGCGTTACCGTGTGCTCCACGACTGAAATAAAACATTACTGATAAATGCGCAAGAACGCGCAAACTTTAAAACAAGGATTCACCACTCTAAATAATGCTGTATTAAATGGTAAAAGAATTATTATAACCGTACGTGACCGGCTATATCAAAACTCACATAACATTAGGATTTTTTTTTTTCAAATTGTAATATTTGAACCCTAATGTAAGAAGAAAAATACTTTACAAACTTGAAATTGTAGTGAAATTAGTAAGAACGTACCTGTCTGAACAGATTCCATGTCTCACAACACAATAAACACTAAAAATTGGCTCTTTTTTCACCCACATAGTAAGCCACTCTGTCTACGACTGAACAGCAGCGAGGAGTGTTAGAAAGAAATCATTGTTCATACCCTTGTAAAAATAGCTTGTTGATGAGAAAACAGTAAAAGCTATCCCTTACAACATTCCCCAAATATTAAAGAACATGAATTCATATTCACCTATTTCTAACTAAAGCAGTCGAAATTTGATTTTTGTCCACTTAAACTGCGAAAATTGCAGTCGAGGGAGATCGAGTTTAGAGGGAAATAACTTTTTGGCGTAGCTTCCTCATGAGGAGAAGTAAAGCTTCAGTTTGACTACAATCTTTCGAATCACCCGATATGTCTGTGACAATCTCGTAATTACTTTTTGCAGCATTTCAATACTTACTTACTTACTGGCTTTTAAGGTACCCGGAGGTTAATTGCCGCCCTCACATAAGCCCGCCATTGGTCCCTATCCTGAGCAACATTAATCCAGTCTCTACCATTATATCCCACCTCCCTCAAATCCACTTTAATATTATCTTCCCATCTACGCCTCGGCCTACCTAAAGGTCTTTTTCCCTCCGGTCTCCCAACTAACACTCTATATGCATTTCTGCTACATACCTGCTACATGTCCTGCCCATCTCAAACGTCTGGATTTAATGTTCCTAATTATGTCAGGTGAAGAATACAATGCGTGCAGCTCTGCGATGTGTAACTTTCTCCATTCTCCTGTAACTTCATCCCTCTTAGCCCCAAATATTTTCCTAAGAACCTTATTCTCAAACACCCTCAATCCCTGTTCCTCCCTCACAATGAAAGTCCAAGTTTCACAGCCATACAGAACAACCGGTAGTATAACTGTTTTATAAATTCTAACTTTCAGACTTTTTTGACAGCAGACTAGATGACAAAAGCTTCTCAACTGAATAATAACAGGCATTTCCCATCATTATTCTGAGTTTAATTTCCTCCCGAGTGTCATTTATATTTGTTACTGTTGCTCCACGATATTTGAATTTTTCCACCTCTTCGAAGGATAAATCTCCAATGTTCATAGTTCCATTTCGTACAATATTCTGGTCACGAGACATAATCATATACTTAGTCTTATGGTGATTTACTTCCAACCCTATCCCTTTACTTGCTTCAAGTAGAATTTCCGCAGTAACTTGTTTATATTTCGTTTAACGATAAATTAAAATAAAATGATAATAGAGAAATACACAGATTGGAAAAATCAGATGAGTAAAAAAGAAAAAAAAAAGACAAAGACATAAAGAAAGAAGAAAAGTAATATATGGTACGGTGATCATGATTTGGACTAAGGAAGAAGTACAAAAAGAAGGAAAAGACAGCAAAGAAACGTTACAAATAGAAGAAGAGGATGTAAGAAATTGTACAAATTAAAAATATATCAGCGAGTTGACTGTAGACAAATGAAACTATACGGTACGTAAAGTGAAAAGAACAAAAGTTGCAGGGAAGAAAGTAAAAGACGGGAATATAAGGTGAGAATACAGCATAAATAACCACGAATACTAGTACCGGTATATTAAAATGTAAAACAAAATTTACTTTCTAATGAATTCAGATTGTGTTAACACTTCGAGAGTTGAACACGGCGCAAGAACTGCCTTCAAGCGAGAACTCGAGAATTCCTCCTGGTAATGAGATTTGCTTTCCGGTTAAGAAGTAATTTCACGTCTTTCGTTCTTCTTCTGTTTTTATGCAAGTCCATCGTATTTCCTCACACTCCCTTCTTTTTACTTTTCTACGAAACATGTAGAGAGGATAATGATGTAGGAATGGCATCCAAAAGGAGATGAGAAGACAGAAAAACAGACCGTTGCTTGATTAAGTGGAGTTCAGAGGTGACGAAGAAGAGAGGCGGGCAATGAAGAACAAAGAAACCTAGAAATATATATCGTACACTTTTTCTGCACAGACGTAACTGGTCGGAGGGAAGGAAATACGTATGCAGTGCATGTTATATGTCAATTTACTGCCTACACTTAACGGGGACTCGTCAAGAATACAGGAGTAGCCTTCGCGTTCAGACAGACATCGAGGCCTATGTGCGTCCCGTGTCGGCAGTATAATGAGACGGGCATTTAGAATTTTAATCATCACTCGCTGTACGCACCACGCACTACTCTCATTAATATTACATCACATCCTTCACACATTCACGTAATAATATAAGATCAAATTTCTGAGTTCTTAATTTAAATATACAGCCCTGAGAAATTACGTAATTTAATAAATTCTAAACAAATTATAAGAACAATAAAGGAATATAATAAAAACGTAAGAGTAATATATCATACATACCTTCCCTAAGAAAGAAAGTAAAAAAAGTAATGAATTCTTTTTAAGAAACAATTTCTTTCCATTACCGGCTAAATTTAGGCAATATAACTGATACGTGAGAAACTTTCTGAAGAGAAACACGAAGCGAAACTATAATACTTTGGACAAAAAAAAAGTTTTTTTTTCTCTAACTGGTTCAAAATGTCATACTCTCTTCAGCTGAAAATTTTCAAGAGCGTAAAACGATTAGAAACCCTTCTAATGTCGTCATAATCAAGGTCCACGCTCTCCAAGTGTCAACTTTAGAAGGCCGTGAAACTCAGTTGACAAAGTAAGACATCTCACACTAGGCTATATTTTCCGGACACTTTAGAATTTTCCATTACTGAAAATTTTCAAGAGCGTAAAACGATTAGAAACCCTTCTAATGTCGTCATAATCAAGTGTCAACTTTAGAAGGCCGTGAAACTCAGTTGACAAAGTAAGACATCTCACACTAGGCTATATTTTCCGGACACTTTAGAATTTTCCATTACTATATACACTATCTACCAAAAAGTAATTGGACACTGTTTTTGGCACTTTATAACCCCGTTGTGCCACCTCTTGTTGCTATAACAGCAGCCACCCTGTCAGGCATGCTCTCCACTAGTTTGTGTAGGATGTCCACTGGAATCCGTCGCCATTCCTCTTGCAACATGGCACTCAGTTGGACAATGGAAGTTGGCCCCATGTTTGGGCGGCTACTATGCAATGGTATGCAGACAATAACGTTCACCGGTTGAACTGGCCTGCACAGAGTCCTGATCTCAATCCCATTGAGCACTTTTGGGACAAATTGGACCGGCGATTGAGGTCTCGGGAGATGCGCCAACTTCCATTGTCCAACTGAGTGCCATGTTGCAAGAGGAATGGCGACGCATTCCAGTGGATATCCTACACAAACTAGTGGAGAGCATGCCTGACAGGGTGGCTACTGTTATAGCAACAAGAGGTGGTACCACGAAGTTCTAAAAGGGGAAAAAACCGTGCGCAATTACTTTTTGGTAGATAGTGTACATATATATATATATGTGTGTGTGTGTGTGTGTGTGTGTGTGTTTGTGTGTGTGTGTGTTAATAACTTCTTAAATTTTAATTTTACAAAAAAAAAAGAGAGTTTTATACAAAAACTGTTGAGATAAACCATACAATATGTATATGTTTTTAAAATGGCATCCAATTTTAAAATTTACATACTCCGAATCTCCATTAAATTTTACGTATGAATGCCTAGAAACTTTACCAATTCACCCGTTGCACGTCTTTTAACTATTTATTAAACTTGTTCCCGGGACTTAAAACTTGAGACAAATAAGTATGTAAAATCATCTTGAGTAGGCCATAAAACTAAACAAAACACTATAACTAAGCAAACTTCATCACAGATGCTTAAAATGAGAACCATTCACATCCAAAAAATATCCCAGTCTATCAAGAAAATAGTGCATTGTCTTCCTCACAGTTATATGATTGTTCTCTTCCATCTCATATCTACAAATCATGTCCTACTTGTAAACTTTTTAAGATTGTACATTAGGATGCAAAATTGAACTGTAAAGAATGAAGTTACTGAAAGTCGTGTGATCTATAACAATTCTTGTGGTATGTGTGTAAGAATATTGCAATTTTTACTTCGGAATATGTATTATATATCTTTCGCGTGTTAAATATTCCAGTACCTGGTTAATTAGTTTCAGCCTGTTATTGGACGTCTTCAGAACTGGTTGGTGCTGGTCTTTGCGCCTTTTGTTTGTGTTTCCTGTGGGGGTATGTTTGTGTAGGGTTTTTCAGCAGCGCTTCTCAACTACCGTAAATAGTATCCATGGATTATCCGGAAAAAAAAAAAAAATCAACTCCAAAAGTCTGCGCTCCCTTTAGTTCGAATAAACGAGATTCTTGTGTATTAAAATTAGAGGTTTTGTAACAGTGGTGCCGGGTCATCGCTTAATACAATACAGAACAAAGGAAAGGGACACACACATAGGCCTACATTTGCTATGATCATATTATCATCATCAAGAATTGGACCATAACGTTCCGTTCCGTTCATATAGAAATTTACGTGTTTATTTCGTCATCCTACCTTCCTGGAGGACATTATACATCTCTTTGATCTTTAAGTTTACATGTGAAAGTCTGTTAGCTATTTAGCATTCACACATTCTTTTGACGTCTCCATGCCATTATTTTTTCTAATTATCAACATTTTTAATCACACTAAAATTTTATAGTTCATTGCGAATTGTAAAGTTGCTGATTTCATCTCTGCGTGTTATATCCAGCAAAATTCCTCCTCACAAATTTTATTTTATCAGTTATGTTTTCTATTCACTGCTCAGGTCTCAGAGCTATACATCAGCAACGGCACTTCATAAAATTTCAGTTGTGCATTTGTTTTAGTTTTATTAAGTGTGATTTTACACTTCTTATGATAGGGAGATAATTTCATTTCTACACAGAGAACTGAACAGGATAACAGACAGGGTTTGGAATTGAAAGGGTTACATCAGCTTATTGTCTATGCGGATGACGTGAATATATCAGGAGAAAATCCACAAAACGATTAGGGAAAACACAGAAATGTTACTTGGGGCAAGTAAAGCGATAGGTTTGGAAGTAAATCCCGAAATGATTATATCTCGTGACCAGAATATTGTACGAAATGGAAATATAAAAATTGGAGATTTATCCTTCGAAGAGGTGGAACAATTCAAATATCTTGGAGCAACAGTAACAAATATAAATGACACTTAGAAGGAAATTAAACACAGAATAAAAATGGGAAATGCCTGTTATTATTCGGTTGAGAAGCTTTTGTCATCTAGTCTGCTGTCAAAAATTCTGAAAGTTAGAATTTATAAAACAGTTATATTACCGGTTGTTCTGTATGGTTGTGAAACTTGAACGCTCACTTTGAGAGAGGAACAGAGATTAAGGGTGTTTGAGAATAAGGTTTTTAGGAAAATATTTGGGGCTAAGAGGAATGAAGTTACAGGAGAATGCAGAACTGCACGTCTTGTATTCTTCACCTGGCATAGTTAGGAACATTAAATCCAGACGTTTGAAATGGGCAGGGCATGTAGCACGTATGGACGAATCCAGAAATGCATATAGAGTGTTAGTTGGGAGGCCGGAGGGAAAAAGAGCTTTGGGGAGGTCGAGATGTAGATGGGAGGATAATATTAAAATGGATTTGAGGGAGGTGGTATGTGATGATAAAGAGTGGATTAATCTTGCACAGGATAGGGACCGATGGCGGGCTTATGCGAGGGCGGCAATGAACCTGCGGGTTTCTTAAAAGCCATTTGTTAGTAAGTAATTACAGAGAACTGAAATCTGTCTCCTGAATAGCTAAAAAATATTTCTGTTTGAGATATCAAAGTATGGCTACAAGAAACAAATACTTATAATATAATAACAAAATAGGAGATCTTAGAAAGCATGTTAAAATGTTCAGATAGTCAATATAATATGATATAATATAATATAATATTGTTTTATTAATTCAGTCTAATTGACATAACACAAATATAAAAATTCAATGACACTTACCCATGTAAGTGATCATTGTGTACTATACAAATATAAAAATTAAAATTAAACAAACGTTTTCGCCCTTCGGGCATCATCAGGCTTTTTTACATACAATATCTTGTACATTTTGTCTCATATTGTGGATCGAATGATTAATTACAATCTTTTTAATAATGAAAATAATAACTATTTAAAATTTACTTATGGTAATTAACAATCTAAATTAATAATAATAATAATAATAATAATAATAATAGTAATAATAATGGCTTTATTTAACCTGGCAGTTAAGGCCTTAAGGCCTTCTCTTACACTCAACCAGGATTAAAACTTGCTTACACAGTTCAACATACAACTGATCGGAATTAAGTAATTACATACTAATAAATAATGAGATCAAAAGAGGTAGTTACATAAAATTTACCGCATAAAATAAAAATAAACATAGTGAAATACATATTAATTTGTTAGAATCAAACGCGAATCACATAAAAACAGAAGCCGATATTAAATAAAAAAGAAAAGAAAATGTACACAGTAAAAATAAGAATGAACACATTAGTATATATCTTAGTATTAGATTACAATTAAGTAGGATTTACATAATTAAACCAGAAACCGACAATTGAATAAAATATACACAAAAATAGATTAATAATAAAAAACAACAACACAGTGGGATATACATTGGCGGTAAGTGATAAATAAACACGATTTAGATAACATAAAAAAATAAAAATAAAAATAAATAAAAAATAAATGCAGTGGAACACATCTGCACCACGTTAGGTCTCGCAACTCATCATAAGATACTTTTCTAATTTACATTTAAAGGAAATTAAAGTTCGGCAGCCCTTGACTTCAGGCGGCAGAGAATTCCAGTGATGAGAAGTAGCAACAGTGAAAGACGAAGAATAAAGAGATGATGTGTGCAGTGGTATTTCTAGCGTGTTGTCATATTGTGACCGAGTATTTAAGTTATGATACAGCTGGCGCCAGCGTTTTTGGCGTATGTCCTAAAGTATAGCGCCCAGTTTGTTAGCATGTTGCTAGTGCAATTGAGAATGATACCACTTCCTATACACGTCACATCAGCCATTTGCTAAACACAGTTGTCAAACTGACTGCGGTAAAGGTAAGACACTAGCACTTAACGTTCCCATTACTTATTTCACACGCCAAAAACGGTGACGCGGGCTGTACCGAGAAAGACTGTGGAATCGGACAGATAAGTAAGAGGGAGTAGAGGTGTGCAAAATTCGGTGTAAGAGAGAAAGGGACTGTAACTTTCTCCCCTCATTTAACCTGAGCCACAATAATTTATCGAAAGAAGGCGAAATGTGATCGTAGTAGCGGACATTACAAATGAAACGAACACACGCATTATGAACACGTTGCAGTTTCTGGGATAAATCCACCCCGAGATCACTGAATAAAGCGTCACAATAATCGAAATGAGGCATAATAAGAGTCTGTACAAGCATCTGCTTTAATTAGGTGGATAGTGGTACAATCTTTTTAATGAGTGAAGAGTGGAAAATACAATAATGTACAGATATGAAAATTTAATCTATACTAATAATAAATCTCTATCCGAAATTTTTCTGGTAATTTTCGATTTTCCAAAAATAATTGGTCCTAACATAATTAACCATCCTGAAACCGAAAATCGCTTTTTTGAAATTTTTGTTTGTATGTCTGTCTGTCTGTCTGTCTGTCTGTATGTTTGTTACCTTTTCACGCGATAACGGCTGAACGGATTTCGATGAAAATTGGAATATAAATTAAGTTCGTCGTAACTTAGATTATAGGCTATATAGCATTCAAAATACATTATTTAGAAAAGGGGGGGTTATAAGGGGGCCTGAATTAAATAAATCGAAATATCTCGCTTATTATTGATTTTTGTGAAATATGTTACATAACAAAAGTTTCTTTAAAAATAATTTCCGATAAGTTTTATTCCTTAAAAAATTTTGATAGGACTGATATTTAATGAGATAAATGAGTTTTAAAATTAAAATAACTGCCATCTAAGGCCGTGTAATGAATTAAAAAACAAATTACTTCGACTATAAGGGGCCTTGGACAGCAACAATCGAAAGCTATGAAAGATAGCCTACAGATAATGTTTCTGCGTTTCTATGAAGTAATATCAGAAGCTAAATTAACCGATTTGTATAATTAATTATTAATTCACCATTGGAAAGTGTAGTTTCTCTAGATGGACATTATGCTATAATGTTATTACAGTAACTTCTGAGTGAATCGAGAACAGGTAAGATTAAAATAGATTCTTATGCACAGAAAACTTGATAGGCTATTCTGTATATTCGTTTCCTGTATTTCCTAAACTAATTTTTATGACCAAATGAGTGGTCTCTGGATCAAAATGATCGCATTTTAATTTTTTAATTAAATTTAAATTAAGTAACATAATAAACGATTTATCCTTCTATCAAACACGAATGTTCCCTGGATCAAATGTCCTATTTTAATTATATAATTACTTTATATTTATTTCTAACGGGTGCAGTGGAGCGCACGGGTACGGCTAGTACATAATAATGATATAAAATTGTGGCTGCACTGCTGTGTTGTGTTAAATTATAACATCATAAAACTGTGAACATGATAAAAACATTTCATTCCTCTTTAAACTTCATAATTTCCTTAATTGGATGTTTTGCTGCTAGTCTTCTCTCAATGGTTCATTACTTGTTATGGTGAAATCAATATTTAAGAACGTGTGTACTGCACAGGTTATCTGTGTTGACATTTACATGGAGACGATTTTTGAGACCGGGTTTTATGATGAAATGCGGTTGACATAGTTACGATGATCTTGCCGACTGACGTGACGCGAGTGACATGTGGTACTTATGTTGAGCATTTAACGCGGAGATGTTTTAATACAGGGACATCATTTTATTTTTACTTCAATTTTTATTGTACCTGAGTTTTTGAATGTACTTCACTCCCACCCCTTCTACTAGTAAACTTCCAACCGTTCACGACACAGAGCCGAGGGCGCGTAAGCAGTACTGAGTTACTGAGTATAGCACGTTTCAGAAATATGTTCGCGTTTTCCAATGACGAAAGAGCTTTCAATATTGAATCATATTTTCGTACGGGTACTGTCGTCCTTTTCCCTATGTAGCATCCCGGTTTCCCCCACCTGCTTCTGTTCGCCCCTTTGTAAAGCTGGGCTACCTTAGCTCTGTTCTGAAAACATTAATTTCTGTTAGGAATTGGACGTCTACGTAATATTATTCAAGTGTTTAAAATAACTTAAATAAAAGGGCCTCCTTAAGTAATTAACTGTCACGTGATTTCCCCCCCCCTTTCTACAACCCTGCGACAAAACCACTTGAACGGACAGTAGATAGCATTTCTGAGTGATTTTATCTTTTCGGATCGGGCAGAAGTGAAGATTGAATTTACAGTACGTAAGGTACTCTTTTATAGAGTAGGTACAGAATTATTTCAACATGAGTTACTCGTACTCAGGACGAAACTGGTAATTGGAATTAGGTACAATAGTCTATAGTGCGATAATATGCACAAAAGAACTGAAGCCTGTATCGAAATGAACGGCCACCATTTTCAAAAATGTGTTTAAATATCCATATTATAATTATTTTTCAATTTAACTCCATTCTCTATATAGTACGCTAATGTGCTGTAACAGTACAATATACGCTGCATAATTAATACTTCCGAATGGATAGCTCAATTCGTGTGTAAAACACTAAGTGTTAATACAGTACTGTATTTTGATTAAACAAAAACCTAACGAAAATTATCAAACTCAAAATTTCGATATTTCCTAGTTTACATAAATGGATGAACTACTTTTCTTCCCTCCTATACCTAGTAAAGTGATTTGTATTTTACGCCAGTATCATCGAACTCCGTCGTGGAAAGGGTAGCAAACGGTGTTTCCTGTTTCAATCGTTGATAGAAAGGTATAGCCAGGTTAATATTAAAAATGTTAGTAAAAATAAAATGATGTACCTGTACAATTACTATACATTCCGAAAGATTACTTTATATGGATGATTAAATAGCAGTCTTCTTAATAATTAATCTTCAAAATTGAATATGCAATCCTCCACACTTGACCTAGTTGAATTCTGTTGTCTACATCTTATCCCTGAAAATACGTCTACAGTGTTTGTCGAGTCTCCAGATTGCATCCAATTGCTTCCCATGAGGAGCTAACAGGAGCAACTTCCTAGAAAAAGCTTTCACAAAGAGATGTTCCGTTTTATGGCCTTGTGGAGCAGTGCACCACGGCGCCTTGCATCTCCTAGTAATGCTCTCTGCAGTTTGTCCTGTACAGAAGCAATCCCAATAAATAAACAGAAGCTTATTGTCTGGAACGAATCCGCGTTTACATAAAAACACTCCTACAATTCGCACTGACTTTCATATTGGGCTACAAGCCATACAACTAATACAAGACTGAATAAAAGATGTTACTGTCTTGAGAAAATTAATCCAATGAAATGATGTTGTAAATTAAGTGATAGAATACTTCAAGCTTTTAAGATGATTACTATAAATACCGTATGTTCTTAACCGTGTGTTGTAATTTACCCTCTTTCTTGAATACTTCGAGCTAAATAAGGACAACAGACTCAACTACACAAAATTTCTAGGACTTTTTATAGACTCCAGTTTAACATGGGATAACCACTTCAACTTCGCTTTAGAATATGCCATTAGGAAAGTTCAGGATAACAGGCTGGGTTTGGAATTGAACGGGTTACATCAGCTTCTTGTCCATGCGGATGACGTGAATATGTTAGGAGAAAATACACAAACGATTAGGGAAAACACGGAAATTTTACTTGAGGCAAGTAAAGCGATCGGTTTGGAAGTAAATCCCGAAAAGACAAAGTATATGATTATGTCTCGTGACCAGAATATTGTACGAAATGGAAATATAAAAATTGGAGATTTATCCTTCGAAGAGGTGGAACAATTCAAATATCTTGGAGCAACAGTAACAAATATAAATGACACTCGGGAGGAAATTAAACGCAGAATAAATATGGGAAATGCGTGTTATTATTCGGTTGAGAAGCTCTTATCATCCAGTCTGCTGTCCAAAAATCTGAAAGTTAGAATTTATAAAACAGTTATATTACCGGTTGTTCTGTATGGTTGTGAAACTTGGACTCTCACTCTGAGAGAGGAACGTAGGTTAAGGGTGTTTGAGAATAAGGTGCTTAGGAAAATATTTGGGGCTAAGCGGGATGAAGTTACAGGAGAATGGAGAAAGTTACACAACACAGAACTGCACGCATTGTATTCTTCACCTGACATAATTAGGAACATTAAATCCAGACGTTTGAGATGGGCAAGGCATGTAGCACGTATGGGCGAATCCAGAAATGCATATAGAGTGTTAGTTGGGAGACCGGAGGGAAAAAGACCTTTAGGGAGGCGAAGACGTAGATGGGAGGATAATATTAAAATGGATTTGAGGGAGGTGGGATATGATGATAGAGACTGGATTAATCTTGCACAGGATAGGGACCGATGGCAGGCTCATGTGAGGGCGGCAATGAACCTTCGGGTTCCTTAAAAGCCATTTGTAAGTAAGTAAGTAACCACTTCGAATTCATATGCACAAAGCTATCAGGAGTTTTATATTTGTTAAAGAAATTAACGACTTGCGTTTGTCAAAATTATTTAAGATGTGCCTACTTTTCTTTCTTTCAGTCGATAATCCGATATGCCCTAATTTTCTGGATAAATGGAACCAAAATTGGAAGCGTCTTGATTTTACAAAAGAAAGCCATTAGAATTTTATGTAAATAAAACTATCTGGAACATTGTCGGCCACTTTTCAGACAATCACGGATTTTAACAATCATAAATTTGTGTGTGTGTGTGTGTGTGTATATATATGATCTAGTTACTTTATACTCGACAAAATATCGACAATTACTCATTAGTGGCCAATATATATGATCATGAAATTAGAAATAGTGAACAAATTAATATTCCATATTGTAGATTACATAAGAGCAACACAAACTTTTTAATTATGGGGATGAAATTATATAATAAGCTCCCCAGTCAATATTATAAATTACCAATCAATAGCTTCAAAACTAGATTTTACAAATTGGTTATTAAATAATCCTTTTTATTCTGTTTCTGAGTTTTTCAACACAAATTTGTATGAAATTATTTATAAATTGTTTGACTTTTTCAAATTTCCCGTCATCTACGAGGCGCTTCAAAAAGCATGGTAACGAGAGCTCTCATGGACAAATTTTATTTCACAGACAGATATACTGATACACAGTACGTATTACTTTTCAACATAGTCACCATGCTTGTCCAAACACTTGTCCAACGGTAGACCAAGGCATCGATGGCGTCATAGAAGAAATCTGCGTCAAGTCCCTGAAGCCATGTCATGAGGCTAGCTGAACGGCCGTATCGGTGTTTAATTGCTTACCACAACAGGTGCGTCAACGGTCAGAAAGATTGTCGGGGCTGTAGGGTGGATGATCCAGTACCTTCCACTTGAAGGACCAAACCCTCACCGTACATGTAAACAAGTTTACAATGAATTTCGGTTCTTCATACTTAAAACCCTGATCAGACTACGCACTTCCACGTTTGACTATGTTCCCAAGCGCTCAGCATTCTTAGAACTGACGCAACATACGAGTCATCTAAAGGCTGCGAGATAAATCTGTGGTCTGCTGCTGCTTCCTGGCGGAAAATCCGAACAAGAGAGGGAATATGTCACCCGTGAGAACTCTTGCTCCCTTACTTTTTTAATCACTCTCGTATTTTAGGTAAGTTTGCATCATTACTATATTTTAATAGTACTTTCACATATTTAATTTCAGAAGCATTGATTTTTAAACCAGACTTTCGGTAGTACCAAACAAAAACAAGGAACTAAAGGCGATGATGATGATGATTAGGGCTAGGATTTTGATGACCTATAAATCATGAAAAAATGTCCTAAAACAATGCATTTCAAAAATGCCCTTAAAATGCCCTAAAAATTGATCTTACATAACTGGCTTAGTAGGAAAAGAGGTTTTGTGCTACTTAATATTTAGACTAGTAATTCAATTAAATTTTACATAATTTTTTCTAAGTAGTAGGCCCATATATTGTGGGTCACTATCACCACGGCATGGCGCGTCCTCAGGTTGCGGATAGAGGAGACGGCCTCCAGATATATATATATATATATATATATATATATATATATATATATATATATACGAATATATTGAATAAGCAGTCGTGGACAGCCGATAAGGGGTGGTCCTCCAGCTTGGGGGTTGGGCGAAGGGCTAACAACCCATCACCGTAAAAAACAGCTTGTTACGAAACCTAACAGTAAGATTACGGGTGTTTGAGAATAAGGTTCTTAGGAAAATATTTGGGGCTAAGAGGGATGAAGTTGCAGGAGAATTGAGAAAGTTACACAACGCAGAGCTGCACGCATTGTATTCTTCACCTGACATAATTAGGAACATAAAATCCAGACGTTTGAGATGGGCAGGACATGTAGCACGTATGGGCGAATCCAGAAATGCATATAGAGTGTTAGTTGGGATGCCGGAGGGAAAAAGACCTTTGTGGAGGCCGAGACGTAGGTGGGAAGATAATATTAAAATGGATTTGAGGGAGGTGGGATATGATGGTAGAGACTGGATTAATGTTGCTCAGGATAGGGACCAATGGCGGGCTTATGTGAGGGCGGCAATGAACCTCCGGGTTCCTTAAAAGCCAGTAAGTAAGTAAGTAAGTAAGTAAGTAAGTAAGTAAGTGATATAGTTTCCATGTATGATCGTTCACCTCTGCTTCGGCATGTGGACGTGAGGTCAGCAATCCGCTGGTCGGTCTTGGCCCTTCATGGGCTGTAGCACTATGGATTTACGTTACTTTTAGTTTCCATGTAGTCTACCACAAGGCCACTCTTATCCGGAAATAGCAGGTATAGAGGAGTCTATATTGAATGGGTGTTGGACTGATCCATTACATGGGGTGTAAAAAAAATCCATGGCGCTACAGCCATGAAGGGCCAAGACCGACCAGTCGGCTACTGGCCTCACGTCCATTTTGCCGAAGCGGAGGTGAACGATCATCCAACCAGTATGGAGGTATCGTGTGGTTAGCACGATGATCCCCCCAGTCGTTATAGCTGGTTTTCCAAACCGGATTTTCGCTACCTATCGTAGCTCCCCAAGTGCATCACGATGCTGGGTGGGGATCGGTCCCATACACTGGCCGAAATTTCATGAGAAAATTTCTTCCCCCATGAGGATTCGAACCAGCGCGCATTCCGTAACGCGAGTCCTACGCAGGATGCCTTAGACCACGACGCCATGGCGCGGGACTACATGGGGTGTATTACGTTAAAATGGAAATATTTGTGTGGAAAAAGTATTAAAATATTATACAAAATAATGGGTATTAATGGAAAAAATATGTAAAGAAAATATCAAAGGAAATAAACATTATCTTACGTTAATAATGGGGATTTATGACCAAAATTAAATGAAAATGCCTAAAAAATGACCGAATAAAGCAAAAGATGCTCTTATGAGTTGAAACAAGCAAAACATGCAAAAAAATTCCCTAACAAATATGTCTTAAAACACTCAGTTTATCACATAACATATAAATACTAAAGCAGCTATGTTTCTGGCTTACTAGAAAAAAAAATGCAATTTCATCAAAATCCTAGCCCTAGTGATGATGCTGTTGGTGCAGGTAACGTGATAACCAATACAGCCGTTCTATATAATCATTCTATTGGCTCTGAGCAGAAACTCCTTCGACCTACGTAAGAGAATTACTTTGTGCGCTGTAGTACAAGTTTGTTGTGTCTCAACTTCTCGAGTTTAAGGCTCTTTGAGAACATGAGCTGGGATTACCGCTCGGGTCAGCGGTTAGCACCAACATTTTTGTGCGAAACTATCCCTGGCTGCAGATATCCACCTGGGCTATAAACCTCCAGCGCCTGCCAGAAGATGCTCCTCACACTCTACAAAGTTTCTGTATCAGATTAACACACTCGATCCCGCTAAAACAACAAATTTATTTGGATTTTCTGTATAGCTTCACAATAAAACACAAAAAGAAATTATCGCAATCGTTTCAATCTACAGTATTTCAATTCTTAATTGTAATTAAATTCCACAATTTAATTACTTACGCTCCAATACAGGCATTTTATTGTAATAGTGCACAGACGTGGACACATTATTAGACTATAGTACATTATGCAACGAGCCTATAATGGTAGTAATTAAGACGCGAGTATGTTTATGAAACGAGCGCAAGCGAGTTTAATAATTTCATACGAGCGTCTTAATTACCGTTATAGTCAAATTTCATACGACTTTTTATGGTCGACCATATTTCTAACTTGAAATTATTCATTAGTATTCATGTTATTCTTATCTGACTGAGGAGCGGAACTGACCTTGTGCAATACCTCGTAAATTGTGAGATATGCGCAGAAGCGAAAGTATTGATTTTTTCCGAGAAATAAATGTCGACATTGACCTTGATATAATCTAGACAAATTGAATTTATTTGAATATTATATACAATTAACGTTAATTATTATAGTAACAGAACTGACTTTATTTCAAATATACGTGATTTATTGATTTATTGTTGTCTTTCGATTTCATAATTGATACTTGAGCTTTCATATTGCTACAATGGTATTTTCTGATTGGTGGAACACCTGAACTTTAATAAATAAGTGTACTTTAATGAGGTCCATTAAAGGGCTGCTACCAGGTGTATAATTACTACATTTCGACATGGTCCACAATAAAATTAATTATATGTGCAACGAAGCTATATGTATCGGTAGAAATAATGAACAAAAATGTATTTTGCACAGATATAATGAACAGAAAATTGAGTCTAGAGATTACTAATATTTTGTGAAGATTCTCTTATTCTTAATTAACAAGTTGATTTCGTCAGGTATGCTGGAAACCAAAGTTTGACACTGTCTGTGAATATCAGCATCATTTAGCCAGATATCAGACAGTGCTTATATAAGTCTATGTTTTGTTGTAAACCTCTTTTTGTTCACTTTCTTCTTCAATATAGATCACAGATTTTCAATTTCGTTCATGTCCGCTTTTCTTGCAGGCCATAGGAGAATATCTTCTGCAGTATATAATTAAAACACCAGTAGTACCAACATAAACAGAAAATTAATTTTTTTTTTTTCAAAAAAAAAAAAACCGCCCTAAATAAGGGTTCGATAGATCGGCCTACTAATCAATTCACAATGAACAATGATTAAAAACAATTTTATATGACTTAACCACTGGAAAAATATACCAGAAGATGTAAACAATCATATTTACAACAATAGAGATTCTGTGAATTATATTGTGTTTCCAAGAAAACGTTTCGGTCTAATAATTTGTCCACGTTACATAATTATTTTATTGGTGTTGTGAAGATGAAAAGAATTGTCATTGTATTATATTAATTATGTTATTATATTGTCTTGTATTGTAGTATTGTATTGCTTTGAATTGTATTGTATTAATTATGTTATATTCATAGCATTGTAGTAATTTTCTATCATGCTGGTTGAGTGGAAGAGAAGGCCGAATGGCCTTAATTCTGCCAGTTAAAATAAATTATTATTATTATTATTATTATCAATAATTGTCTTATTTTTTTATACTTTGTATGTCTCATTTATTTTGACCTGCTGTTAACATTTTATTATGCTTTTTCCTTTCTGTATGTTATGTATTATGTCTGATTTCTACTTACTTGTTGTTTACATTTTATTATTATTATCTTATTCAGTTTTGTGTGTAAAATTGTAGTGAACTTCGTAAATTTGTAGTGTTTTTGTAACGCAGTTTTACTCCTGGTTGGGTGTTAGAGAAGGCCGTATGGCCTTAATTCTGCCAGGTTAAATAAATTATTATTATTATTATTATTATTATTATTATTATTAGTATTATTAAATTGAAAAAAAAACTATTACAAGTGGTTTAGAAAAACGTTTTAAAAATTGAAATTAAACTTTGAAAGGTCACTTTGCTTACCTTACAGAATAAAGAAAATAAAGTAAATTATGATAATAATAATGATGATTACAAAAGAAAATAGGCTAAGAGTTCGGTTTCATTCGAGAGAGCTGCTGTCATTTCTCACTTGACAATTCTAGGTGGGATATTTCATGTAAGCTATTTAATCCAAGCTTACATAATTAACTGGAACATCTGATGAATACAGATCCTTCAGCAAGAACAGTCTGCAGCTGTAGCTTTTAATAATTTGTGACATTAGTCACGAAAGCTCTTTGCTCTCTCTCTTATGATGCTTGTTGCATAACTGATGGTGTCTGCGCATTACGAAGACATGGCTGCTCATGGGAAAATAATCCAGCTCTGTGCTACAACGAACAAAATGATCATTTTAATGCAGTGCAAAGGAGATGGATGGCACTGACGAGGCTTTCATTATAACGAACAAATGACCAAAAACAACCCTTTTATGAAGCTGAGAGATAAGTTGGAAGAGGAAATTCATTTAATGACTACGAAAGTGACAATAATATAACCAGTTTCGTTAATGCGATACTAGTATATGGTGAATATCGCTTAAATGCTATAGGTCTACCTCAATAACGTATTTATCAACTTGATTCAATTTTTTAAACGTTTCTCATTATTAGTAGTTCTACATGTATTCTCATTAATCCACTCGTTTAGACGATTGAAGAATTTTCTACCCATTTCCATGAAAAAAATGTCAGTGCAAACACTCGTGATGCCCCACTTCGATTACTGTGATATTCTGCTTACTGACCTAAGCGTTACTTCGGCGCAGAGACTACAACGTGTTCATAATATGTGCGTCCGTTTCGTCTGCAATATTCGCCGGGCTGATCACGTAACACCACCCCTCGAAATGTTGTCCTGGCTCCGTCTAGAAGATTGTAGGAAAATCTACTGTCTTTCCTTTCTCTTTCACATATTGCATTTCTCCACTCCTGTTTATCTTGCGTCTCGTTTTCAAAATTTATCCACCCATCATAACCTAGACACACGATCACAACACTCCTCAATATTATCCATTCCCTTCCACCGAACATCCTCATATTCATCTTCTTTCACTGTGGCTGTTCCTCGGCTTTGGAATTCCCTACCGAGGAATGTCAGGGACTGTCAGACATCAAACCAATTTAAGAATAGGCTAACGAGATATGTTCTAACAATTATTGTCAACAATAATAGCTGTTTCTGGTTTCTCAATGTTTAATGGTTATAGGTATATATCACAGATAAATATCTAAATTATCTAATTATTATTATTATTATTATTATTATTATTACTATTATTATTATTATTATCATCATTATTGTTATAACTATTTCTTACCAGTGTTTATTATTGTCACACTAACATTAGTTATCCAGTTTTCATTATTTACTTTCATGTTGTTTTATGATCTAGATATTAATGCAATAACTATGTAAGCAAATGTATTTAATTAGAATTAGAGTCTGGCTGAGCGGAAGAGAAGGCCTACTGGCCTTAGCTCTGCCAGATTAAATAAATAAATTATTATTATTATTATTATTATTATTATTATTATTATTATTATTATTAAATGTTGAATCAGTTACATTACATTTGTAGTACAAATTTACACGGAAATTTTACTTGCAGCAAGTAAAGCGATAGGTTTGCAAGTAAATCCCGAAAAGACAAAGTACCGGTATATGATTATGTCTCGTGACCATAATATTGTACGAAATGGAAACATAAAAATGGGAGATTTATCCTTCGAAGAGGTGGAAACGTTCCAATATCTTGGAGCAACAGTAACAAATATAAATGACACTCGGGAGTAAATTAAACGCAGAATAAATATGGGAAATGCCTGTTATTATTCGGTTCAGAAGCTCTTGTCATCTAGTCTGTTGTAAAAAAATCTGAAAGTTAGAATTTATAACACAGTTATATTACCGGTTGTTCTGTATGGTTGTGAGACTTGGACTCTCACTTTGAGAGAGGAACAGAGATTAAGGGTATAATTTACATTTGTTACTGTTGCTCCCAGGTATTTGAATTTTTCTACCTCTCCAAAGGAGAAATTTCCAATTTTTATATTTCCATTTCGTACAATATTCTCGTCACGAGACATAATCATATACTTTGTCTTTTCGGGATTTACTTCCAAACCTATTTTTTTACTTGCTTCAAGTAAAATTCCCGTATTTTCCCTAATCGTTGGTGGATTTTCTCCTAACATATTCACATCATCCGCATAGACAAGCAGCTGATGTAACCCGTTCAATTCCAAACCCTCTCTGTTATCGTGGACTTTCCTAATGGCATACTCTAGAGCAAAGTTAAAAAGTAAAGATGATAGTGCATCTCTTTGCTTTAGCCCACAGTGAATTGGAAACTCATCTGACAGAAATTTACCTATACGGACTCTGCTGTACATTTCACTGAGACACATTTTAATTAATCGAACTAGTTTCTTGGGAATATCAAATTCAATAAGAATATCATATAGAAATTCTCTCTTAACCGAACAAAGATACACAGCTGAATAAAAACAGGCATATGTCTAAGAGAAAGAGGAATTTCTAGAATCAACAAAGGAAATAAAGCGCCATATGAATTTATTACTTACTTACTGGCTTTTAAGGAACCCGGAGGTTCATTGCCGCCCTCACACAAGCCCGCCATTGGTCCCTATCCTGAGCAAGATTAATCCAGTCTCTACCATCATAACCTACCTCCCTCAAATCCATTTTAATATTATCTTCCCATCTACGTCTCGGCCTCCCCAAAGGTCTTTTGCCCTCCGGCCTCCCAACTAACACTCCTATGCATTTTTGGTTTCGCCCATACGTGCTACATGTCCTGCCCATCTCAAACGTCTGGATTTTATGGTCCTAGTTACGTCAGGTGAAGAATACAATGCGTGCAGTTCTGTGTTGTGTAACTTTCTCCATTCTCCTGTAACTTCACCCCTCTTAGCCCCAAATATTTTCCTAAGAACCTTATTCTCAAACACTCTTAATCTCTGTTCCTCTCTCAAAGTGAGAGTCTAAGTTTCACAACCATACAGAAGAACCGGTAATATAACTGTTTTATAAATTCTAACTTTCAGATTTTTTGACAAGACTAGATGACAAAAGCTTCTCAACCGAATAATAACAGGCATTTCCCATATTTATTCTGCGTTTAATTTCCTCCCGAGTGTCATTTATGTTTGACCATATGAATTTACAACACTTAAAATATTAAATACGCTGAAATATAAATTGTTTTAGGTCTTCAAAAAGAAACGACAGAAAAAATAAATTCTTTATGTGATATTTAGAAGAGGCACAATTTTTTTCATAAAGAAATCTGTGAAGAGCATAGGTTAATGTATTTGACAAAAAAACTTTGAACATGAGATAAGAGTACTTGACGTTTTTGTACTATTTTTCTCTCTTACAACGGGTATTTTCCGTATTATCCCCGTAGCATACGAGACATTACATATGCGAGTATAATGGCCCTTACATATTCATGTTATCAAAAAGATTAGCCTGACATGCTTTAACGATGGGAAAAAATGTGCAATGACTCTTGTTCTTCGCTGAAAGGCAAAGCACTCTCTGCCTGTACGAGAGCACATACAAAAAGCGACGCTCTCAAAGGTAGCGCAGGGAATATCTCGGGGCATGATGTCGATATATGTTGCATGACTTTTAGTATAAACACATGAAAGTGCACATTAGAACCGCCTCGCTTCACCTAAAATGCAAAACGTGAGAGTTCGCCACGCAGTCATAAATTAAACCAACAAACAGAAATCTAACACATTAAAATGTTTCTTTTGCAATAATTATGCAAGTAACTGGGGGCCCATGTACGGTATCTTACTTATGTAACCATGAAGTTTATCTCAACTATTTGCTTTCACGAGTATCTGTATGCGAAACCACTCAGCTACGGAATTAATGCAACATTATAATAGTACATTATGCAACGAGCCTATAATGGTAGTAATAAAGACGCGAGTATGTATGTATTTATTCACACTGCAATGGGTGGCATTGGTAACTAATTACACTCAATAATGACAATAATAAACTTATTAATTAAAATACAATTAATAATAATATTAATAATTAATACTAACAATAATTTATAATAATAATAATAATAATAATAATAATAATAATAATAACAGGGAATATCCTAAATTAAATGAAGCACGATCACTTAAAATAACATTTAAAATAAATCTAATTTGTATCTTAAATCTAAGTTCGAACTAAAACCCACGAGTATGATATGTTCATATCTGCACAAGTACCTTTCAACATTACACTCATTTCGCTGTCAACTCACTCACTGCACTGGAACTACGACACATTTCACTGATTCTATCCTGATTTCACTATCACTTCAAAAACATTTCACTGTTCAAATACTTTGCACTGCCACTATAAACTATAAAGCTTCACTGACAGGAACACGTTTCACTTACACAACACACTTCACTGACACAACATAATTCTTCACTGATACAACACTTCAATAACAAAATATCATTTATACCCTTTAAATACTGTGTATAATTACCGTCTATTAGTAAAGTCCTTAAGCCTATTTTTAAATACATTTTTGGTTGTTGGTAAAGCCTTTAGTAAGTCTGCAGGTAAAGCATTCCAGTCCTTGATAGTACGATTGAGAAAATAAAACTTTTCAGTGTCCGTCCTCTGTCTTCTTTCCCTCAATTTATATGAGTGGTCGTTCCTTGAAGAGTAATTTGGCGGCTGCAACCTATTTTTTATTTCTCTCCAGGCAGGCTCACCTCTGTATGTTTTGAACAGTGCGCATGTTTGTTTATGAAACGAGCTAAAGCTCGTTCCATAATTTTCATACGAGCTTCTTAATTACCATTATAGGCAAGTTTCATACGACTTTTTATGCTCGACCATATTTCTAACTTGAAATTATTCATAAGTATTCATGTTATGGTTATGTGAGGAGCGGAACTGACCTGAATTGTGAGATGTGCGCAGACGCGAAAGTATTGATTTTTTCCGAGACACGAAAGTCATTTACCTTGATATAATCTAGAGAATAACATGACGATTACTCTTGATATAACCTGGAAATTGATTTAGAATTGAAAAATGAGATGACAAATTGAATTTATTTGAATATTATTTACATTTAACACTAATTATTATAGTAACAGAACATAACCTTCTGCGACAGTATTGGATTTCCAGCCTCCGTGACTTTTCGCTAATTGTCTTTCGATTGCATATCCGAGAATAATCGATACTAGCGGTTTTATAATGGTGCAATGGTGATTTCTCATTGGCTGAACAACTGAATTATAATGGATAGATGTACTTTAATGAGGTGCATTAAAGGGCTACTACCAGGTGTATAATTATTACATTTCGGCATGGTCGAGCTTAAAAGTTCATTAAAATGTAGAGTATATATAAATATAAATATCATTAAAAATAAAATGCGCAAGCGAGTTTCATAATTTTCATACGAGCGTCTTAATTACCATTATAGGCAAGTTTCACACGACTTTTTATGCTCGACCATATTTCTAACTTGAAATTATTCATAAGTATTCATGTTATGGTTATGTAAGTGAGGAGCGGAACTGACCTAAATTGTGAGATGTGCGCAGACTCGAAAGTATTGATTTTTCCGAGGCACGAATGTCATTGACCTTGATATAATCTAGAGATTTGATATAACCTGGTATTTGATTTAGAATTGAAAAAGTAGATGAAAAATTGAATTTATTTCAATATTATTTACAATTAACGCTAATTATTATAGTACCAGAACATAACCTTCTGCGACAGTATTGGATTTCCAGCCTCCGTGACTTTTCCCTAATTGTCTTTCGATTGCATATCCGAGAATAATCGATACTTGCGGTTTTATAATAGTGCAATGGTGATTTCTCATTGGCTGAACAAATGAATTATAATGAATAGGTGTACTTTAATGAGGTGCATTAAAGGGCTACTACCAGGTGTATAATTACTACATTTCGGCATGGTCGAGCTTAAAAGTTCATTAAAATGTACAGTATATATAAATATAAATATTATTAAAAATAAAATGCGCAAGCGAGTTTCATAATTTTCATACGAGCGTCTTAATTACCATTATAGGCAAGTTTCACACGACTTTTTATGCTCGACTATATTTCTAACTTGAAATTATTCATAAGTATTCACGTTATGGTTATGTAAGTGAGGAGCGGAACTGACCTAAATTGTGAGATGTGCGCAGACGCGAAAGTATTGATTTTTTCCGAGGCACGAATGTCATTGACCTTGATATAATCTAGAGACTTGATATAACCTGGAAATTGATTTAGAATTGAAAAAGGAGATGACAAATTGAATTTATTTGAATATTATTTACAATTAACGCTAATTATTATAGTAACAGAACATAACCTTCTGCGACAGTATTGGATTTCCAGCCTCCGTGACTTTTCGCTAATTGTCTTTCGATTGCATATCCGAGAATAATCGATACTTGCGGTTTTATAATGGTACAATGATGATTTCCCATTGGCTGAACAACTGAATTATAATGAATAGGTGTACTTTAATGAGGTGCATTAAAGGGCTACTACCAGGTGTGTAATTACTACATTTCGGCATGGTCGAGCATAAAAGTTTATTAAAACGTATAAGCTATATAAATATCAATAAAACTAAAATGAGCATTTTACGGATTACATATTAAAGTTCCTATGTTACTTTCATTTTTGATACTAAGGGATATGCTACTGGAGCTAAATGACAGCTGTGAGGAGTATGGGATGAAGATAAATGCAAATAAGACGAAGACCATGGACATAGAAAGAAAATTAAAGAAAGTTTAACTTGCGAGTTCTAAATGAGGTAGTAAAGCAAGTGGACAGCTTCAAACACTTGGGATGTACTATATCGTCATTGTTCCTGCTATAACTTGTATGTGACATATTTACGATTTTCAGATTTTTCTCTATTAAAGAACTTAAATATTGATACAGCAAATAATAAAATCTCCTATATGTAATTAGATTTCTTTGTTTCGAAAATGTAAGAATTCACAGTCTCCTATGTACGGCTGCCATAGGATGAATAAATGTGTTTTCGTACTGAAAAAAAAATATATATTTTGCACATAGGAGTTATTGCAGGAACACCGACGAAGTCAAAAATATAATAGCAATGGCAAAGGTAGCTTTTAACAGAAAAAAGAGCATCTTCTGCGGACCTCTGGAAAAATAACTAAGGAAGACACTAGAGAAGTGCTTTGTTTGGAGTGGAGTATTGTATGGGGCAGAAACATGGACATTACGACGAAGTGAAGAGAAACGAAAAGGAGCATTTGAAATGTGGAAAATGTTAAATGTTATGTTTTATTTAACAACGTTCGTAACTGCAGAGGTTATATCAGCGTCGCCAGATGTGCGGGATTTTTGTCCTGCAGGAGTTCTTTTACATGCCAGTAAATCTACTGACATGAGCCTGTCGCATTTAAGCACACTTAAATGCCATCGACCTGGCCCGGGATCTAACCCGCAACCTTGGGCATAGAAGGCCAGCGCTATACCAACTCGCCAACCAGGTCGACTGAAATGTGGATGTGGAGAAGAAATGAATGTGTGAAGTGGACAGACAGAATAAGAAATGAAGTTGTGTTGGAAAGAGTGCGTGAAGAAATAATGATGATGAAAGTGGTCAGGAAGACGAAAGGAATTGGTTGGGACACTGGTTGAAAAGAAATTGTCTTCTCAAAGATGCACTGGAAGGAATGGTGAACGGGAGAAGAGTACGGGGTAGAAGAAGATATCAGATGATAGACGACATTAAGATATATGGATCGTATGCGGAGACAAAGAGAAAGGCAGAAAATAGGAAAGATTGGAGACAGCTGGGTTTGCAGTGAAAGACCTGCCCTTGGGCAGAACACTGACACGTATGTCAAATATCTGGGTATCATTATTGATCAGAATTTAAAATGGCCTCATCACATTACTTATCTTTGTAAGAGGCTTCGTAAAACAATTTATAAATTCGTTAATCGTCGATGCTACTTACCCATTAGAGTTCTACGAAATGTTTATTTGGCCATTATTCAGTCTATCATTCAATATGGTATAATTGTTTGGGGTGGAAGTACAAAAATTAATCTTATTCCGTTAAATTTACTGCAAAAACGAATAATTAAAATTTGTTTGAAGAAATGTTTCGATTATCCAGCTAAATTAATTTATTCTGAATTTAATGTATTTAATATTGAACAAATTTATAAGTATACGCTGTTAAAATTTTATCATAAAAATCGTAATAAGTTTGTATTACAGACACATAATTATGACACAAGACGAAATATTAATTCAACATTAGTAGAATCTAAATGTCTCACATCTGCTGGTCTAAAGCATAGTATTAATTTTGGCCCTCGGTTGTACAATGCTTTAACTAAATTACACCCAGAACTTCTAACATGTAACCCACTAACATATAACAAGAAAATTAGAAACGTGTTAATATCTTCAATTTGATTAAATAAATTTATAGCCTATGTGTATGAATTAATCAACCTATATTATATTTGTATTCTACAATTTTGAAATATAATATATAGTCCTACTTTTCACGTGCGATATTATTCTTTTCTAGTGTTAATATTATATTATATAATTCCATTGCCGCTGTAATTTAAATTTTATTTCCTATTTTATTTTACTTATTTATTTTTATTATTTTTTTCTATATTTCTCTTATATTAATATTGTATTATATAATTTCTGTAACTGTAATTATAATTCTATTTCCTATTTTATTTTATTTTATATTCTCTTATAGGCCTATTAATATTATATCTGAACTGCGATCGAACATGAGCGCTGCTCATTCGGTTTCAAATTTTGTTAATACTACTGTATCTCCTGTTTTATATTGTTTGTATTATTTTATTTCTATTTCTCTTGTTTGTTTGTAATTATATTCTTTATTCTGTATATTTAAATAAATAAATAAATAAATAAATAAATAAATACATAAATAAAATGAATCTTTACTTACATCATATAAATTATGCATCCCAGGTAGCAACCACAAGGTTATTTAGCGTCGATGGATTTGGTGATAGCGAGATGGTATTTGGGGAATCGAACCCACGTCTGAGCGCAACTCCGGATCAGCAGGCAAACGCGCTACTGCTTAGCTACGCTTGTGGCCTCACTCAATACCGCTTGGCGGCAATAAACAGAACGGTTTCTAAGATTTATCGATATCTTGTTCTATATTACTAACAGTCGATCGCCCCATGTCCTGTCAAAAACATCGTTCATCGAACTATTGGACAAAAGCTTATTCATAATCTTAAATGCTTGATACCACCAATATTTTGTGTGTTTAGGCCGTTGTTTCGCGGAGAGCACCGCCCCATGCCTTAGGTTAACTGTGACATGAACACCGGTGATTGTCTTTATAAATGGGCCTGACTGCCATAATGGACTCTATGGAGGCAGATGGGGATGAAATAAATGTAGATACGTTATAAAAAAGCGAGGGGCGAGGGTTAGAAATAAAAATAACAAGGTAGAAATTGACGGGCAAGGAAATTACAACCTACAGTGACTTGGGTAGGTTCCTGGGACACCTCAGACCGTTTTCATAACGGACCTGGATTACAAGGAACCTAATAAAGCCTCATAAAATACAACACTCATTTTCTGTAAAGGTTCGTGCAGCGCTAGCATTTCTCTGATTACAGAGCGTGGGGACAAGCGTCAAGGATGCCGCGTTTTGTTAGAGATAAGTTGAAAGGAGAATTTAAATAGGCTCGGTACATAAGTACTGAAATTAAAGAGAGGGGTATTCACACTTCAACCAACACGAGGGTAAAATAAGTTCAAAACAATTCAATAATGGGAAGAATTTGCATAATTCTGTACCGATATCATTAAACACCTGCTTGGTTCAATTTTTTTAAATAGACCTATAGAGATTGACTAATAAAATAAGCAACCAATCCAACTAATCAAACTGACAAACCGATTAATCAACTAAAAATCAAACAGCTGTAAAACCAATCAATCACTCGAATTAACCAAATAAACAATCATATCAACACGTAACTACCTAGTTACCAAACAAACAAACGAACAAACAAACAAACAAACAAACAAACAATATGATTAACCGAAATTACTAATCAATCACAAACCTAACCAACGGAACAGCCAACGAAATAAGTGAGTAGGGTACTCAACGCATTGAATGACTGTGTAATTGCCACTATGATTAATCAACCACGTGATCAACTACGAATTTGAATAATTTCAAGGTAAAAATTGTTCCGGGGACGGGTATCGATCCCGGACCTCTTTTTTCCCTTTGAAATTATTTAAATCTGCTTTCCAGCGAGCTTTACCTGAAAGACTAGATTTCTATAATATATACGTCACTGTGTACGTTAAAAGAAAACCACAATTCCAAGTCACACAGAGATTGTATGCATTCGATGTGGGTCTGTGGCGTTTCGTCAGCCCACGCGAGAAAAGTTGACACGGTGTCGGGTGGAGTTCCCGGGTAGCTCAGTTGGTAAGATCGCTGGTACGTTCAACCAGAGATCCTGGGATCGATACCCGGAACAATTTTTCCCTTGAAATTATTCAAATCTGCTTTCCAGGGAGCTTTACCTGAAAGACTAGATTTGCATAACTACGAATTTGATCAACGGCACCAGTTTGACTAACGAATTAGGAATAAACGTTACGATTAACTAATTTTGTGACGACTCAATCGACTCTGTACGACAATAACCAAGATGTGATAAATCAATCAAAATATTTATTACACAATCACAAAAGTAGCTATTTATCCATCAAAGTGACTATTTACATTATCAAAGTAACCACTTATCCATCAAAGTGGTTATTTACAATCATCAAAGTAGTTAATTATCCATCAAAGTGACTACAATCATCAAAGTAGCTACTTATCAATCAAAGTGACTATTTACAATCATCAAAGTAGCTACTTATCCAACAAATTGCCTATTTACAATCATAAAAGTAGCTACTTATCCATCAAAATGACTATTTACAATCATCAAAGTAGCTACTTATCCATCAAAGTGGCTATTTACAATCATCAAAGTAGCTACTTAACTATCAAAGTGACTATTTACATCATCAAAGTAGCTACTCATCCATCAAAGTGAGTATTTACAATAATCGAAATAGGCCTAGCTATTGATCCATCAAAGTGACTATATACAATCATCCAAGTAGCTACCTATCCATCAATGTGACTATTTACAACCATCAAAGTAACCACTTGTACCAAAGTTGTTATTTATAATCATCAAAGTAGTTATCCATTAACATGGCTATTTACAAACATCAAAGTAGCTACTTATCCATCAAAGTTGTTACTTATAACCATCAAAGTAGATACTTAGAAAGAAGGAACTACTTAACATTAACTATTTAACCAACAAAGTAACTAGTTAAGCTACAAAGTAACTAATTAACTAACGAAGTGAGTGACTAACTAAAAAGTGATCAGTTAACTCAAAGTAACGAAGTCATTAATTAATAATCAAAATGATCAATCAACAAACAAGTGGAAGGGGTTGCAGGATAAGTCCCATTCTCTAGCTGACTTCATAAGTGCTAGCTGTTGCGTGCATGAATTTTTTTCCAACGAAACACAGTAACTTACTTTATAGAGAAAATATTTTTGTCATACCATTAGCTCAATCATGATAGAATAGTTACTATCACGTCTTCGTGAACTAAATGACCTTTTTTGTCCGGGTTTATTAGTTCCCTTTAGAAGTTCCAAAATCTTTTCTTGAATGCAGGTATTTCGCCAGGGAACATAATTTTATATAATAAAATTAAAGGTGTATTTTGCTGTACAAAAACCAGTTGAATATAATAGAACCGGGAAGTATTAAAGCAGGTATGGACTTTCTTTTCAAAAAAACTACATGTTGTGATAGGGTAAAGGTTCCTTTTCAGAATTTTTTTACAATTTAACTGAGCGAGAGGAAGAACGGCTTTTTTTGCACAAAACCGGCCCTTCTCTCGCTCAGTAAAATTGTAAAAATTTCTAAAAAAGTACTACAATGATATTATTAGCATCATAATATTACCAACCTTTACCCTATATCAAAAGAAAACCCCAAGACTTAAGAAAACACACATTGTCACTTCACTCTGGTATTTCATAACTCTCTAAAGCTAGAACAGGAAAAATCTAATGCGATGCTATTCTCGGCAAAATGTCGGGTATGCTACCACCCGGATGGCATTGTCTGTAGTGACTTCGCCCGGGTTAAATGAACCGTTAAAAGTTCAAGTCTTATTTCATATGTGATGAAAATTCTGCAAACATTATTAACCTAGTGATTATTTCTAATGGTTTCACAAAAAGAAAATCTAACATTAAAAAACATTAGGATTGAAAATCCAAATCATAAAGCAATGTCTCGATACCAGTAAAATTCTGAGGCTGTCTTACAATAATGACCAGTAATGTACTTACTTATTAATTTCTTTTATTTCAATTCAGAAGTCATCTCTTACCTGAAACAAAGAAAAAACATGTCAATAATTCTTCAAGGACTCCTAAAAAGTAAACACTAGAAGTATGCTCTTAAATACGAAGTTGACAGTGATACTTAGTACTCCAAACCATCAGGTTGCATTATCCTGAATTCAAAACCGTAGAAGGTTTTCTTGTCTCCCTCCTGAAGAACGGAAACTGCAACAAGAAACTGTTCGCCTTACACTCCATTTAATGAGGAAGAAACTTTATACCTCTAGGTTATTCCTGAACCTCTGTCCCCTTCCATACACTTCCAAAGGATTGAAAAATAAAATGACAGAGAGCTGTGTTTATTTTCTGCCTCCCCCCGTGAGTCATGCAGTAGTTAAAATTCCCAAAGGAGTAATCCTCAAGTATTGCTAATTCATTAGCATAAGATACACAAGAATGAACCGATCGTCAAGCTATGCGTCAGTTTCTTGAAACAGAAAGAAAAGAGAGAAATCGTTACGTGCCTAACCTATCTTCTGATTTCTTGTTTTGGTAGAGTGTGTTCATGATTGTTTCGAAAAGGGTGTGTGTTTTGAAGTTGAATTGAGTGTTCAGAATGTGCTGGGTGTACGTTTTCGTATGTCCATAAATTTCATACTGTTCTAGACTAGAGTGTCAAATTTCTTTCTTTTTTTTTTCCTTTTTTTTTTTTTTGACAATGTGTAGTATTTTCATGTCAGTGTCTATGTGGCTGTAGTTGTGACTGCAATCTGCGTAGGTTGAATTGTTATGTAGTTTGGCTGTGGTATCTATTTTTGTACATCTAAACTCATTGAATTGTTTATGCTTTTAAAATGAATTAATTTACTTCTTATGCATTATATTTTTATAGTTCAATTGATGAATAATTGTTTAGTTTGTAAACTGTATCATTTGCTTGCTATGTAGACTACTGTATATTTTTTGTAGAGCCACCAACGTAGCTCAGTCGGCAGACTTGCTAGTCAGCTGATCCGGAGTTGCGCTAGGGCTTGGGTTACATTCCCGTTTGGTCTGATAACCTGGTTGGGTTTTTTCCGAGGTTTTCCCCAACCATAAGGTAAATGCCAGGTAACCTATGGCGAATCCTCTGCCTCACCTCACTTCATCTCGCCAAAAAATTGTAATCTTGTAAAATCTTGACTTATTCCATATCGTAAAGTTTCAATGGTAATGTAGAATACAATAAATGAAATTAATTAAATGAGAAATGAAATGGTGTTCAGTGTTAAATTATTAGGATGTTCCACCCAAGGCTTTCTCCAATTGCAAGGCGCACGTCAGGATATTAAATTCATAACGTCAAATAACATTTTGATATTACCAATTCTACCGCTATTACATAATTATTTTCGGTAGCCTTTATACCGACTATAAATAATACAGGGCATATCAAAAGTCCGGTAACACTTTCAATATTTTTTCATTACACAAAAACTACTAATGATAGCACTTTCAAACACACGTCAGTTTAAAGTCAAACTCTCAAAGTTTTGTTTACACCTTACAGAGATTCAATATGTGAACCACGAGTGACTCGGCAGATGTCCAAACGATAATCAAACTCTTCCCATGCCCTTTTCAACATATCCTCTGTGACCGTGGCGGCAGCTTCTCGAGTTCTGGTTTTTAGTTCCTCTAAATCACGTGGCAAAGGCGGTACAAACACACGGTCCTTTAGATACCCCCATAGAAAAAAGTCACATGCAGTCATATCGGGTGACCTTGGTGGCCATGTCATGAAACATCTGTCCCTTACTCCAGCACGTCCTATCCAACGATCAGACATCTCCGTATTCAGGTAAGCACGAACTGCATTGTGGAAATGTGGCGGAGCCCCATCTTGCTGAAGGATGAAATCGTCATCGAGATCTTGTCTAAGTTGAGGCACCAACCATTGCTCCAACATGTCCAGATATGAATGTCCAGTCATAGTAGCCTCAATGAAGAAGAAAGGTCCGTACAGTTTTCGTTGTGACAACGCTCAGAAAACATTCACCTTTGGTGAATCACGCTCATGTTCAATGATTCTGTGAGGTTTCTGTGTACCCCAAACACGACAGTTGTGCTTGTTAATTTTCCCACTCGTATGGAATGTCGCTTCGTCGCTGAAAATTAAGCGGCTGAATAATTTTGAGAGTTTGACTTTAAACTGATGTGTGTTAGAAAGTGCTATCATTAGTAGTTTTTGTGTAATAACATATTGAAAGTGTTACCGAACTTTTGATATTAGATTAAAAGGGATGATGGGGAGAAAGAATGGAGGATATGAGGGAGAAGTTGGAGACGAGAAGATGAAATAGATAGACCTATATACGAATATAATAAAACGATAAATGAGAGGAAAGAGTTTAGGCTAACAGCATTAGATATATTGAGAAAAAGTCAAGTAGGTGCTGGGATTTTGAAGACACTGAAGGTAAGCTGAGAAGAAGGAAAGAAAATAAGTAAAGGAAAATATTTATATAACAAAATATTCCAGGAATTTTATCTCTGAAAAGAGATACGAGACTTTAATGCAGCAGTCGACAAGCTTCAATTTCAGGTTATATTGACGAAGGATAAGAGCTTCACCGCGCAGGTACGTTGCAACGCCGGGCTTCCCGTTCCAATTAGTTAATCTACCTCAACATATCACTAGTGCAATTTTGCGCTTGGCACCACAAGACAGTTACAGCTATTTCTACAGCATTGTGCATCTTCTCAACAATCCTGCTATGTATTTCACACCTCTCTCTTGTTGTACAATTTATATGTACAGCTTCATTAGCATAGGAGAGGCGTTAGGACGTCGCCTTAGCGGTATCCGATAAATACGAGCCACTGGAGTCCGACGTCGTTGCAGGAGCCATTACGCTAATTGCAAATCTTTCATTACGGCAGCGGAGAGGTGAGCCGGCGCCCGCAGTCGTAGGTGCCGCTTCCACGGAATGAGAATTCCCCAACACATTTGCAACTTCACGCTGTGAAACATATTCGTACCCCTTTCATAAGTTTAGACCATTTTGCGTGTGAAATATGTATATAGCAGAGAAGACTTCCTAATTGCAAAGAACCATACTCCACCTGAACCCTCAAAGCAGCAAATGGAAAGTATATACGTGTGTATATTTGGGGAAGCACATCGGACAGTAGCCTATCAGGTAGGAAATTTAAATTCTCAAGATATTAGAAACAGAATTTCAAAAAGTGCCTAACAACATAATACAGAGCGATCCATACAGACTAAACTTTTCAATTTTAATGCTTACAACTTCTGAACCAATAATAGCAAACGTGTGCAATCTGAATAAATGAATGGATGGATGGATGGATGCATGGATGGATGTAAGAACGGATGGACGGATGAACAGATGAATGGATGGATGAATGAATGGATGTAAGAACGGATGGACGGATGAACAGATGAATGGATGGATGAATGAATGGATCTATGGATGAATGGGTGGATGCATGAATGAATGGATGGATGGACGGATGTGTCACTGAATGAATGAATGTATGGATGAGCGAATGGATGCATGGATGGATGGATGGATGCATGGATGGATGGACGGACGGATGAATGGATGGATGAATGGATAAATGAATTGATGGATGGATGCATGGATGGATGGATGGACGGATGAATGAATGGATGCATGGATGGATGAATGGACGGATGAATGAATGGATGGATGCATGGTTGGACGGATGAATGAATGGACGCATGGATGGACGGATACATGGATGGATGAATGGATGCATGAGTGGATGGATGGGCGGATGCATGGATGGATGGATGGACGGATGAATGAATGGATGGATGAATAAATGAATGAATGAATGCATGGATGACCGGATGAATGAATGGATGCATGGATGGACGGATGCATGGATCGATGAATGGATGCATGGGTGGGTGAATGGACGGACGGACGGATGAATGAATGGATGCATGGATGGATGAATGGACGGATGAATGAATGGATGGATGCATGGTTGGACGGATGAATGAATGGACGCATGGATGGACGGATACATGGATGGATGAATGGATGCATGAATGGATGCATGAGTGGATGGATGGGCGGATGCATGGATGGATGGATGGACGGATGAATGAATGGATGGATGAATAAATGAATGAATGAATGGATGACCGGATGAATGAATGGATGCATGGATGGACGGATGCATGGATCGATGAATGGATGCATGGGTGGGTGAATGGACGGACGGACGGATGAATGAATGGATGCATGGATGGATGAATGGCTAAATGAATTGATGGATGGATGCATGGATGGATGGACTGATGAATGAATGGATGCATGGACGGATGAATGAATGGATGCATGGATGGATGGATGGACGGATGAATGAATGAACGGATGGATGCATGGCTGGACGGATGATTGAATGGGCGCATGGATGGACGGATGCATGGATGGATGCATGAGTGGTTGGATGGGCGGATGCATGGATGGATGGATGGACGGATGAATGAATGGCTGGATGCATGGATGGATGAATGGACGGATGAATGAATGAATGGATGCATGGATGGCCGGATGAATGAATGGGCGCATGGATGGACGGATGCATGGATGGATGCATGAGTGGTTGGATGGGCGGATGCATGGATGGATGGATGGACGGATGAATGAATGGATGGATGAATGGACGAATGAATGAATGGATGGATGCATGGATGGCCGGATGAATGAATGGATGCATGGATCGATGAATGGATGCATGGGTGGATGGATGGGCGGATGTATGAATGAATGAATGAATGGATTCATAGATGGATGGACGGACGAAAGAACGAAGAGAC